>NC_072424.2:56972890-57281562 GCF_028878055.3 Symphalangus syndactylus | reverse complement strand
ATTTGGATAAAAATCCTTTATCAGATATGTGTTTTGCCAATATTTCTCCAAGTAGTTATTTTTGTTCTCTTAACAGTGTCACTTCAGAGCAGATTTTACTTTTAATAAAGTCCAAATTTCCATTTTCTGTCATGAATTATGCTTTCGGTGTTGTATTAAAAAATGTATTGCCAGGCCCAGGGTCATCTACATTTTATCCGATGTTTTCTCCTAGAAATTTTGTAGTTAAGTGTTTTGCATTTAGGTATGTAATTCATTTTGATCTAATTTTTGTGAAGAGTGCAAGTTGTAAATTCAATGTCTATGTTCATTTTATTTGCATATGAATATCAAATTCTTCCAAAACTAATTAATAAGAAGACTATACTTTTGGCTTTCGATTACATTTGATTATTTATCACAAATTAGTTGACTACATTTGTGTGGGTCTATGTTTGGACTATCTATTCTGTTCCATTGATCTACATGCTTGTTCTTTTGTCAATACCAGGCTACCTTGATTATTGTTGCTTAATGGTTAAGTGTTGAAATAAGGCAGAGTGTATTCTCCAACCTTATTTTCTTCAGTATTTTGGTGGTTATTCTAGTCTTTTGCCTTACCATAAAAACTCTATAACCAGGGTGTCAATATTGGCAAAATAGCTTGATGTAATTTTGACTGGGATTATACTGAATCTATGGATCAAACAGGTAAGAAGAACCTTAATTATATTGAGGCTCCCAGTCAATGAACATGAAATCTCTTTCCATTTATTTATAATATTTATTTAGATTTTTATCAGAGTTTAGTTTTCCACATATAGGTCGGTACACAGTTTTATAGGTATATACCCAATTATTTATTTATTTTGGATACTATTACAAATGGTATTATTTTTCCTTTAAATATTAGTTGTTCATTGCTGTTACAGGGGAAAGCAGGTGACTTTTGTATACAGTATTAAATTTTATCCTGGACCCGTGCTATTCTGACTTATTTAAGGCATTTTTTAATATTTGGGAATACAGACCATTTTATGTCTTTCTTATTAGTCTGCATATATTTTCATGCTTTTATTTTTTAATTGCACTAGCTAGAATTTCCTAGTGTTGAATAGCAGCGATGAGAGGACATTCCTGCCTTGTTCCAGACCTTTGGAGGAAAGTATCCATTTTTCTACACTAATTAGCCTAACTGTAGGATTTCACAGATGTTCTTTACTAAACTGACATTTTTCTCCTCTATTTTTTGGCTTTCTGAGAGTTTTCATCCAGATTAGTTGTTAAATTTTGTAGAATATTTTTTCTTTGTCAATTTATATAATTATAAAATATTTTTCCTTTAGAATATTGATATGGTAGATTACAATGATTAATTTTAAAATGGAGACATAACTGCACTGTGGAACAAATTACTGTTTATTCATTTCTATAATAAATAAAAAGAATTTATTATTCTTTTTACTTATGCTGGATTCGAGTTTAAATATTTGTTGAGAATGTTGTGTCTATGTTCATGAGAGTTATTAGTCTATAGTTTTCCTTTATTTTAATACATTTGTCTACTTTTGGAATTAGGGTAATGCTAGCGTCAGGAAATGACTTAGGAAGTATTCCATCTGTTTCTATTTTACTGGAAGAGGTTATGAAGAATTGGCATCATTTCTTTCTTTCATAGTTGATAGAATTTACCAGTGAACTAATCTGAGAGAGGTGATTTGTTTTATGAAAGAGTATTAGTCATTGATTCAATTTCTTTAATATATGTAGGCCTATTCAGATGATCTTTTCTTGGGCGAGTATTGATAGTTTGTGTCGTTCAAGAAATTTGTCTATTTTATCAACATTTTCAAATATTGAGACAGAAAATTGTTTTTAGTATCCTTTTGTATATCCTCTTAATGCCCATAGGAACAATAATGGCAATCCCTGTTTGATTTATTATATGAATAACTTGTGTCTCTTTCTCTTTTCTCCCTTGATTAGCCTGACTAGAGTCTTTATCAATTTTATTAATATTTTCAAATAATAACTTTTGTTTTTGTTTATTTTCTTTATTCTTTTTCTTTTTCTTTTTCTTTTTTCTTTTTTTTTTTTGCTACGGAGTCTCGCTCTGTCGCCCAGGCTGGAGTTCAGTGGCGCAATCTCGGCTCACTGCAAACTCCGCCTCCCGGGTTCACGCCATTCTCCTGCCTCAGCCTCTCAGAGTAGCTGGGACCACAGGCGCCCGCCACCACGCCCGGCTAATATTTTTTTGTATTTTTAGTAGAGACGGGGTTTCACCGTGGTCTTGATCTACTGACCTCGTGATCCGCCCGCCTCGGCCTCCCAAAGTGCTGGGATTACAAGCCTGAGCCATCGCGCCCGGCCTTCTTTATTGTTTTTCTATTTTTAATCTTACTGAGGTCTGTTCTAATTTTAATTATTTCTCTTCTTTTGCTTAGTTTGGCTGTTATTTCTCTAGCTTCTTAAAATAGAAGCTTAAGTTATTGATTATAGATTTTACTTTCTAATGTATGCATTTAATGTTATATGTTTGTCTCTATGCACTGCTTTTTCTGGATCTCACATGGTTTGACCAGTTATAGTTTCATTTTCATTTAGTTCAAAATATGTTTTAAGTTTCTCTTCAGACTTCTTTGACCAATGTGTTATTCAAAGTACACTGTTAAATTTCAAATAATTTGACATTTCTTCAACTATCTTTCTTTTACTGAATCCTACTTTTATTCCACTGTGGCATGGGGATATATATTTTATGATTTCATTTTGTCTTCATGTGTTCAGGTGTGTTTTATGGTCTAGAATGTGTTCTATCTTGCTAAATGTTCTACACAGTCTCAAAAGAATTCCCCCTGCTGTTGGATAGGGTACTCTATAAATGCCAATTATATCAAACTGTTTTATAGTGCTGATTGGTCAAGCATATCTTTATGAGGTTTCTGCCTGCTTGGCTTATCAGTTACAAATAGGGATATTTAATGTATCCAACCGTAATAGTGGGTTTTCTCTTATTCCTGTCTGTTTTATCACATGTCTAATATATTTTGGCATAACGTTGCTAGGTGCATGCACATTTAGGATTGTTATGTCTGCTTGCACAATTGATTCCCTGAAGACTGCTTTATCTGAAATTACTTGAGATAGTGAAGATTTCTTTTGATTAGTGGTAGCATAATATATCTTTTCTCCTCTCTTTTAACCTACCTGAGTCTTTATATTTAAAGTGTTTCTTGTAAATAGATTATAGGTGGGTCTTGTTTATTTGTTTTTCTCCACTCTGATAAGCATTATTTTTGTAACTGTATTTCATTGATTACCATATTCCTCTTTTTCTATGTGCTCTGGTTTTACTTGGGTACTTTACATGATTATTTTTATCTTCTCTCTTAGAGCACCAATTACACTCCTTTTAATGATTGTATTGGTTGTCCTGAGGTTTACAATATCCTTCCTTCCTTTCTCTCTTTCTTTTTTTTTTGGCAGAGTCTTGCTGTTGCCCAGGCTAAAGTGCAATAGTTTGGTCATAGCTCACTGTAACCTTGATCTCCTCGACTCAAGCAATCCTCTGCCTCAGCCTCCCGAGTAGCTGGGTCTACCAGCACATGTCACCAGACCAGACTATGATTTTTTTTTTTTTTTTGAGACAAAATCTTGCTATGTTGCCCAGGTCTGGAACTCCTGCCTTCAAGTGATTCTCTTACCTCAGCTTCACAAAGTGCTGGGATTACAGGCATGAGCCATCACACACAGCCACAATATCCTTTTTTTAACTAATTTAATTTGATTTGTAAATAACAGTATTCTGCTTCATGTGTAGCACCTGTACCTTATAACAGAGTATTGCTAATTTATTTCTCCTGATCTTTCTGACATGACTGTTATTTCACCTGTCCATAGGCTACAATCACCCAATATATGGTTATCAGGTTATCATTATTACTTTGAAGTTATTTCTATAACTATTAATAAGGAAAATAAGGCATTTTATTTTATCTTTATTTATTCCTTCTCTGACTGTCTTCCTTTCCTCATGTAGATCTGAGTTTCTGATCTATATTATTTCAGTCTCCCTTTTTCAATATCGTTTGCATGACATGTCTGCCTTCATTAAAATCTCTCAGATTTTGTTAGTCTGAGAAAGTTTTTACTTCTTCACTTTTAAAGCATCATTTTACTAGGTACAGAATTCTAGGTTAGTGGGCTTTTTCTCTTGAAAGGTATATCACTGCACTCTTCTCATTTGTCTAGTTTCTGGTAAGAGGTGGGCTGTAATTCTGATTCTTGTTCCTGTATAGAAAAAGTGGTTTTTTTTATCCCTCTGGCTTTAAGATTTTTCCTTTGTCTTTCATTTTCTGTAGTTTGCATATGACATGCCTAGAGAAATTTTTTGTTTGTTTTGTTTTTATCTTTATAATTTATTTTGCTTAGCGTTCTCTCAACTTCCAAGACATGAGAATCATTTGTCACTCATTTTGGAAAGTTTTCAGCCATTATTTTTTCAAATATTTTTTCAGCTCTGTTCTCTTTCTTCTCCTTCTAATATTACAATAACACATAATACACTTTTTGAAATTGTCCCATAGTACTTATATATTGTGCTGTGATTTTATTTTATTTTATTTTTCCTCTTTGAGTTGTAGTTTGAGAAATTTCTGTTGATACATTTTCAAGCCCACTGATCTTTCTGTAGCTTTCTACCTATGTCCATTCTCTAATGAACCTATCAATGGTGTTTATTTCTATTATGGTATTTTTCATTTCTAGCATTTTCTTTCAGTTCTTTCTTAGAGTCTCCATCTCCCCGTTTACTCATTTGTTCTTGCATTCTGTCTTCCTTTTTTATTAGATCTCTTAACATATTATTCATAGTTATTTTAAATTATCTATATTGGTATTTACAACATCCCTGTGATGTATGAACTTGGTTCTAATGATTACTTTGTCTCTTCAGATTATTCTTTCTTTCCTTTAGGTATGCCTTGCAAATTTTTGTTGAAATTCAAGCATACTGTATGGGGTAATAGGAACTGAGAGGAATAGGCCTCTAATGTGGGGCTCTCTGTTAATGTGGTTGGGCTTTGGCTTTAGAGTTTGCTGTACCTAAAAGTGCCTAAGACTTGATTTCAAATTCCTTTAGTGTCTGGTTTTGTTGTCCCTTTTGCTTTGGACTTTCCTAAGTACTCATCTACAGAGAATGTCTATGATTTGCAGCTTTCAACTATTGTCTTTTATGGTACTGAGGCTCTGTTGGTTTGACGGTAATGTATAAGAGAGGGAAATGATATAATCTATGATCTATGGTCTATGATCCTCCAATTAAATCTCAGTCTTTTCTTGGGTCTGTGTCTCTAGCCTGTAGCCTTAAGAAATGTTTCTTCTGCCGGGAGCAGGGGCTCACGCCTGCAATCCCAGCACTTTGGGAGGCTGAGACGGGCAGATCACGAGGTCAGGAGATCGAAACCATCCTGGCTAACATGGTGAAACTCCATCTCTACTAAAAAATACTTCCATCTCTACTAAAAAATAGCTGGGCGTGGTGGCGGGCGCCTGTAGTCCCAGCTACTCAGGAGGCTGAGGCAGGAGAATGATGTGAACCCGGGAGGCAGAGCCGAGATCCTGCCACTGCACTCCAGCCTGGGTGACAGAGTGAGACTCCATCTTAAAAAAAAAAAAAAAAAAGAAATGTTTCTTCTTATATGAATTTCCCATTTTCATTGAGATAGGAAGTATTCAGGGGGCTAGAGTATGACAAATGCCCTTGCTAACAGTCCTGGCATGACTTTGGTCAAACTCTTCCCCACTGGAGAGTAGGCCTTTGTTAGAAAGAAGATCTGGGTTCATTTAAAAAGGGTAACTCTTCCCCTCCCCACTCCCTGGATCCCACAGAATCATTCTCAGATCTTTACAGTGAGAACATGGAGAAAAATCCTGGGGGAAAAGCCTCTGAAAGTGTGGGGATCTGCCTAAGACTGCAGTGTAGCCCTGGGGAGATTCTCCCTCACACTAATCCACATTTAGTCTTCAGCAATACATTTAAGAACTTCAAGTAAAAATTAAAAAAAAAAAAAAAAGAAAAGAAAAAATGAAGTTACCTTGATGAATAGTAAGCTTCTCATTGATTGACGTCTCAGTAGTGTATTATAAATCCACTGGGAAGAGAATTTTAATTAAATATGCGCATTAAAATACTTTTGTTAAGAAGACAAAAAAAAATCTATGCAAAGTGTGTTTTGTTAGATGACTCAGGACCCAGAGGTATCCAATGAGTAAATTGGAGATGAAAATAAACACAGCATAAGAGGAGTAACACACTATAAACAGAAAGAACATACATCTTCCTTTCATTGATTGGATGACAGAAGAATGCCAGAAAGGAAGCAGAGCCTCTGCAGGAGCTAGAGACTGACATCTCATAACAGATTCTCCTTAGAGAATTTAAGATGGTTGATGTGGAATCTAGAAAATTTAAGATGGTTGGTGTAGAATTCTCGCCTTTCTCTAAGATTTTTTTCATCATAAATGGTTTATATTACACATTCCCATCAGCAGTTTTTGAGGGTTCCAGTTACTCTATATCATCTCCAATACTTGGTATGGGTGGTCTTTTTAACTGTTGCTAAACTAAAATATTTTATTGTGGTTTAATTTAATTATCAATTATGTCAAACATGTTTTTAATCCTTGTTTGCCAACTTCATATCTTCTTTGGTAAAATGACTGTTCAAACATATTGCCTACTGTTATTTGGGTTTTTTGTTTTTGTATTATTGAGTGTTTAGAGTGCTTTAAACATTCTAGATGAAAACTCTCTGCTAGACATATGACTTGCAAATATTTCCTAAGAACCTGTGGATTAAATTTTCATTTTCTCATGAAGTAGCTCTTAAGAGAAGATTTTCATTTGATAATGTCCAATTGACAATTTTTCTCAGTGCTTTCAAACTTAAATGTAAACCTCCTGTCAATATGGTGAAATACGGCAAGCAATTCCTTTCTGTTTACTTGTTTGTTTCCCCAATGTAGACTCCCACCTTGGAAGGCTGCAATGTGAAGTGACTTCTTCTAGATGTTAACCCAGCTGTACTTCCGAAACCTCCTATCAGCATCATTCTGCCTATTACTATTGCCTCACTTCTCTGTTGGATCCTTGTTTCCTGGAACACACATATTATTGTTATAATCTCTCATTTTGTGGGAGAAAATTTTCCAATAGGTCTCTCAGCAAGGTGAAATGGGATATACATTTTTAAAACTTCAAATATTGGGAGCCAAGATGGCCAAATAGGAACAGCTCCGGTCTACAGCTCCCAGTGTGAGTGACACAGAAGATGGCTGATTTCTGCATTTCCATCTGAGGTACTGGGTTGATCTCACTAGGGAGTGCCAGACAGTGGGTGCAGGACAGTGGGTGCAGCATACTGTGTGCGAGCCAAAGCAAGGCAAGGCATTGCCTCATTTGGGAAGTGCAAAGGGTCAGGGAGTTCCCTTTCCTAGTCAAAGAAAGAGGTGACAGACGGCACCTGGAAAATCGGGTCACTCCCACCCTAATACTGCGCTTTTCCAACGGGCTTAAAAAACAGGCACACCAGGAAATTATATCTCGCACTTGGCTCGGAGGGTCCTACACCCACAGAGTCTCGCTGATTGCTAGCACAGCAGTCTGAGATCAAACTGCAAGGCTGCAGCAAGTTTGGGGTAGGGGCGCCTGCCATTGCCCAGGCTTGATTAGGTAAACAAAGCAGCCAGGAAGCTCAAACTGGGTGGAGCCCACCACACCTCAAGGAGGCCTGCCTGCCTCTGTAGGCTACGCCTCTGGCAGCAGGACACAGACAAGCAAAAAGACAGCAGTAACCTCCGCAGACTTAAATGTCAATGTCTGACAGCTTTGAAGAGAGTAGTGGTTCTCCCAGCATGCAGCGGGAGATCTGAGAACCGGCAGACTGCCTCATCAAGTGGGTCCCTGACCCCCAAGAAGCCTAACTGGGAAGCACTCCCCCATAGGGAGAAATAATGTCACATATCTACAACTCTCTGATCTTTGACAAACCTGACAAAAACAAGCAATGGGGAAAGGATTCACTATTTAATAAATGGTGCTAGGAAAACTGGCTAGCCATATGTAGAAAGCTGAAACTGGATCCCTTCCTTACATCTTATACAAAAATTAATTCAAGATGGATTAAAGACTTAAATGTTAGACCTAAAACCATAAAATCCCTAGAAGAAAACCTAGGCAATACCATTCAGGACATAGGCATGGGCAAGGACCTCATGTCTAAAACACCAAAAGCAATGGCAACAAAAGCCAAAATTGACAAATGGGATCTAATTGAACTAAAGAGCTTCTGCACAGCAAAAGAAACTACCATCAGAGTCAACAGGCAACCTACAAAATGGGAGAAAATTTTCACAACCTACTCATCTGACAAAGGGCTAATATTCAGAATGTACAATGAACTCAAACAAATTTACAAGAAAACAACAAACAACCCCATCAAAAAGTGGGCGAAGGATATGAACAGACACTTCTCAAAAGAAGACATTTATGCAGCCAAAAAACACATGAAAAAATCCTCATCCTCACTGGCTATCAGAGAAATGCAATCAAAACCACAACAAGATACCATCTCACACCAGTTAGAATGGCAATCACTAAAAAGTCAGGAAACAACAGGTGCTAGAGAGGATGTGGAGAAATAAGAACACTTTTACACTGTTGATGGGACTGTAAACTAGTTCTACCATTGTGGAAGACAGTGTGGCAATTCCTCAGGGATCTAGAACTAGAAATACCATTTGACCCAGCCATCCCATTACTGGGTATATACCCAAAGGATTATAAATCATGCTGCTATAAAGACACATGCACACGTATGTTTATTGCGGCACTATTCACAATAGCAAAGACTTGGAACCAACCCAAATGTCCAACAATGATAAACTGGATTAAGAAAATGTGGCACATATATACCATGGAATACTATGCAGCCATAAAAGATGATGAGTTCATGTCCTTTGTAGGGACATGGATGAAACTGGAAACCATCCTTCTCAGCAAACTATCGCAAGGACAAAAAACCAAACACCGCATGTTCTCACTCATAGGTGGGAACTGAACAATGAGAACCACATGGACACAGGAAGGGGAACTTCACACTTCGGGGACTGTTGTGGGGTGGGGGGAGGGGAGATGGATAGCATTAGGAGATATGCCTAATCCTAAATGACGAGTTAATGGGTGCAGCACACCAATATTGCACAAGTATACATATGTAACAAACCTGCACATTGTGCACATGTACCCTAAAACTTAAAGCATAATAATAATAAAATTAAATTAAATTTAAAAAAACTTCAAATATCTCAAAAATATCATTTGATTCACATTTTTGATTAATATTTTTTGACTGAAGTAGAGTGCTGGGTTGAAGATCATTTTCCTGTAGGAAAGGTATTTTTTCATGTCTTCCAGTTTTCTCAATGTAAAAGTCCATTATTATTCTTACTTCAAATCCTTTGACTATGACCTTATTTTTGGTATGTTTTTCTCTCACAAATCCTTATCTCTATTGTTAAAAAATTTTCAGTGATTAAGACTTGAAGTATGTCAGTTTTCATTCATTTAGATGTATCAAAATAAGGCGTGTATGTGTGTTGTTGTTAATTTAGAAATTTGTTACTTAATTCTAAAATAGTATTACTCAAGGCAATTATTTCATTCAATGGTTTCTTATTCCATTGGTAAATATGGTGCAATGCTTGATGATGCACATAATATTCTCTATCTGCCTCTTGCTCTTTTTGAGGCTGAACTTCAAAAACTTTCTTTGACTGTACTTAAAACACTTTAAGGGGAGGGTGAATTTGTGAAGAATTTGTGAATAGGAGTTACTTTCTCACCAATTCCTTAAGGATATATTTGTTTTTAAATTTTACCTATAGAGATTCCAATTCCATTCTCACAGTCATGCAATAAAATTGACAAACAGTAACTAGACTATTTATTTTATTTTCTTGCAATAAGAATACATTATACATGACATTACTTAAAAGAGCTGTAGGGAAGTAGCACACCTGCTTCTTTTCCCACTAATGGTATATGCTTTTCATCTACTAGGGAGAAATTATTCTTTAAAGAGTATGTAAATAATTCTATTTTAAACCAGAGAAAATTATTAATTAAAACTATTAACTTCTTAATACAAATGCATTTTGTGTGTGTGTGTGAGAGAGAGAGAGAGAGAGAGAGAAAAGAGAGAGCTAGAGAGATGGAATTGTGGCATGTATTCAGAATATTTTTACAAGACGAAAGTCTATCAGAACTCCTGAAGTATAGAAATCAGATTTAAATACTCACCTATCTAGGACCTAAGATTAACAACCTAACCTTCTCTCTGCTTGCTTCATCTCCCATCTACATGCTTCTACATATGCTTTATCACACAGTCTTATAGGCAAACTGCTTATAATATGATGTGTATTGTGGAATCCACCTGCCCTAACCTAGATTAGGTAAATTTTTTTAATTGTTATTTCAGTCTTCCCAGGTAGGTACTATTTTTTTCCAATCTATGGATTAGCAAAATTGGTGTCAAAAAAGATCCAATAACTCAAGACAGGTGAGGTGACTCATGCCTATAATCTCAGCATTTTGGTAGGCTGAGACAGGGGGCTCACTTGACGTCAGAAGTTCAAGACCAGCCTGGTCAACATGGCAAAAAGTCATCTCTACTAAAAATACACAGACTAGCCAGGTGTGATGGCACACACTCCTATAATCTCAGCTACTTGAGAGGCTGAGGCAAGAGAATCACTTGAACCTGGGAGGCGGAGGTTGCAGTGAGCCAAGATTATGCACTCCAGCCTGGGTGATGCAGCAAGACTCTGTCTCAAAAAAAAAAAAAAAAAAAAAAAATCAAATGACTCGTCTAAAATCATATAACTTGTATATGATAAATTGAAATCGAGGATTCAAAACCTAGTATCTAATATGTTGATCACCTTCAGGTTACCATTTCTGTGAAATTTTTCCCTAACTTTCCGGCACACTTAGACATTACTACCTGCAGTTACTCATATTCCTCACAGATACTCTTATAAAAATTACATTGTATAAAAATTACATTGTAGGCCAGGCGCGGTGGCTCATGCCTGCAATCCCATCACTTTGGGAGGCCGAGGCGGGCGGATCACGAGGTCAGGAGATCGAGACCATCCTGATTAACACGGTGAAACCCCATCTCTACTAAAAATACAAAAAATTAGCCGGGCGTGGTGAGCGCCTGTAGTCCCAGCTACTCTGGAGGCTGAGGCAGGAGAATGGCATGAATCCAGAAGGTGGAGCTTGCAGTGAGCCCAGATCGCGCCACTGCACTCCATCCAGCTTGGGCGACAGGGCAAGACTCCATCTCAAAAAAAAAAAAAAAAAAAATTTACATTGTAAAGTAATTTTAATTATAAAAACGATTCTTCAATATACTAAAGCTCTTAGGGAAATATTATATACGTAATCCACATCCCCTAGGCACATATTAAGACTGAAAAATATTTATAGAATAGCTAAATAAAGGAAGAAAATGAATGAAAAAGAAAAGAAGGAAAGAAATAAGAAAGGTATAAACCATAAGGATGCTGAAACCATTAAAAGAGAACATATATATTAAAATAATTCTGGCACATAGCAGGTTTTCAGTTAATTTTTGTATAATTTGACAAATTAGTTCCCTGCCCATGTATATGAATAAATCTTTTATTTATATACTTCCATGTTCTATATGTGAAAGCCAATATTTCTCATGGAAATCTGTCTACTTCTAAGCATTTAGGCCTGTGGCTAGACAAAGACCACTGCTAATCTTCACAGCTATTTAGGTGCTTTTAATGGTGATAGGTTTAAAGTCCCTACAAATGTGAGTTTAATAATGAAAGGAGAAATTATGACATGTAAACAACTTTCAGAAGTCTTGTTTAGGATTAGGACTGACAAGATATAGTAGAAGCATGAATAGTAGTTTATGTTTCAGGAGAAAATATAGGGAAATAGACAAATAGATTTTTCAGTATAGAGTGAGATAATTTCTTAAAGATGTCAGGGCAAGAGTTACAATTTTATTAAGGGCTTAATCTGCATCAGGCCCTACGATAAGTGTTTTGTATGTTTTATTCTTTTAATCTACAGTCTTTGAAATTAGTACAAATATTTATGTCCATTTTACATGAGGATGTACAAAGGCACAAGGATGCCTGGTATTACTAACTCCTCTTTTCTCCAAAATTCTCTCAAAATTATCCTCAAAAAATTTTTCTCAAAGAGAATACAATGCAAAAGGAAGAAGAGTTTATGAGAAAACAAATGAGATTCTACTCTAGATTCTGACACTTATTAGTCAGAGAATACAATCTCTTACTGGGAAAAAAAGAGTTTCAAGTTAACACACACTTTTCAACTATAACACTGTATGATGTTGTTATTTTTCCTTTAAATTGATAATAAAAGATACTATGTGGACAATAGCTCTATTATTTATAGTGCTCTCAATGTCTATTACATGAACTTATTTATTTATCCATTTGCAAATAATTCTTAGCCTCAGTTTCCTTAGCTATAACATGATATTAATGAAAAATACCTGCTCTTGGAACACGGAAATTAGATTTAAACCAAAGGAACTACTGCGTGTGGAAGGGCTGTATATATAAGTATATTATATTATTTTATTTTCCATTATAAACCTAGGATATATTTTATACCTCATATTTTAATAGCTTATTTTCTGTCCCATTTTTAAAATAAAAATAATTGTCTGTAACAAAAGTATTTTGGAATCTATTTCTTTCAAAAAAGAAAAGAAAATGAAAACAAAAGCCCAAACCTTAAACCAGTTTCTTTGAATAACTAAAATCAATCTTCTTACTCTAGACGAATTCATCACTCAAAAATCTTTAACAACAAATTAATCTGCCTTTACATCCAAGCTAATAAAATTATAGTTGGAGCAACACATAAAGTGAGGTTAAGGGTAAATCAACTATTTAAAAATGACCTTGTAGTTACATCCTCATGAGGTCTATGGTTAGGCAGGTCATTTTGGGCTTTTTATCAACTTATCTGTGCTAAATAAAACTAACATTTTAAAGTAAAATAACTTAAATAAACTTTACATTTGGAAATTAACATTTAAGAATAATAGTATGAAATTACAGTTTAATTATTTCAACCAAGTAAAGGTAAGTACAGGCATACATGACACCAATCACATATTATTACCATTGTTGTGAATTAAAGACGTTAATCATTAAAGGGAATTAAAAAATTCAAGAATATACAAGTTTGCATGTGTAAGTTTGAGGCAGGATAGTAAAAATTCAACTCCAAACACGTTCTATGTGTAAGAGTTTCCAGTGATTTGGAAGTGGTTCCTGCACTCAACAATCTTGATGTTTAGATAGAAAAAATAAATAAACAAACAAAAAGCTAAGGATAATAAAAATAATTAACAACATGATTCTTAACAGACACTCTTTCTTTAACAGGCTTAACATATATACATTATCTAAATCTCACAACAGCTTTAAGAGGTAACGTTATTGTCTCTATTTGATAAATGAAGAAACCGAGTCTCAGAAAAATAATATTCCCAACGTCTTACAGCTGGTATTTGGCAGAATCCAAACTTATATCCAAGCATTCTGTTACCAGTGCCTGAGTCCTTAATTACTGTCCTAGAGTAGATTAAATTGAAAAAAAAAAATTTACTTCTATAAAATTAACAAACATATTATGAAAAATCTGCAGCATTACCCATATCTTATAAAAATTATGGTTTTCACCTCCAACTTTCCACCTTCATCTCTTCTCCAAAAAGGGCAGGGAATAAATCTCAGTTTTTGTATGTGTATTTCACTAGTACAACAAGTTGGCAAACACAAGGTAAATGTTCAATAATATATTAAAGCGTCACAGGTTTCCACGAACATTAAAAAAGGAAATAGACATTTTGAAATATGTATGTTCTATATTAAGTGAACACATTATCTAATGAAGAAGGTAAGATTTATTTTCTTTATTTTCTTTAGGTCATGCAAAATTGTGGTATCATCTTAAAGTTAGAATATAAACCCCATGAGGGCAAAAGTTATTGTCTTTTCTTGTTCATTGCTATAAATATAGCAATATGTGTGTATTAGTCGGTTCTCACACTGCTAATAAAGACATACCCAAGACTGGGTAATTTATAAAGGAAAGAGGTTTAATGGACTCACAGTTCTGCAGGGCTGGGGAGGCCTCACAATCATGGCAGAAGGCAAAGGTGTAGCAAAATCAGGTCTTACACTCCCCTTTATAAAACATCAGATCTGTGAGACTTACTATCATGAGAACAGCATGAGAAAGACCCGCCCCCATGATTCAATTACCTCCCACCAGGTCTCTCCCATGACATGTGGAAATTATGGGAGCTACAATTCAAGATGAGATTTAGGTGGGGACACAGCCAAACCATATAAATGTGTAATGCCCATGTCAGAAAAAAAAATTGTGAAATTCTTTGAAATGAAGAAATATGATTCTTGTGTGTTCTATCGAGCACATCCTTCTGGGATATCCCTCTCTTTCCTTGTGTTTGAGTTGTTTTACAGTTCGGTAAATTGTAGCATACTATTAATAATGCTAATAATTATTGGTCCTTGACATGCAATTTGTGTCCAATGGAGACACAATTGATTATTGGATTGTGGATCTTTATCAATTTTGCATCTATTTGTACATTCATTTCAATATACATTGTTGCCTCTGTGTGTGTTTGTGTGTGTGTGTGTGTGTGTGGCGGTGGTGGTGGCAAATTAAACTTTAAATGAGTTTGAACATTGTGCTAGTTTCCTCTTCAATTGATGAGTTAAATCAAACTTTTATCGTGTATTGATATTTAAGAGTTATGATTTTACCTTAAACATTATTTTTAACATCTAAATTAGTAAACAAAGGCATACCAAATACTAGATAATTAACAAATATATGTATATTAATCTATAAAGATTAATATAAATTAATAGAATACTAAATTAATAGTTGAATTAATGAGTGATTGAATAAGATATTTTTCATGAAATAACACAGTTAATTGTTACAGTCTCTACTAGTCTGCATTCATTGTTATAATATGCTTGGCCAGGTGACTGAGAACATTTGCAAAAACTGTAATAACTATATATATATATATTTGAGATAAGGTCCTGCTCTGTCACCCAGGCTGGAGTGTAGTGGAGTGCTCACAGCTCACTGCAGCCTCAACCTCCCGAGGCTTAGGTGATCCTCCCACCTCATTCTCCTGAGTAGCTAGGATTACAGGCACATGCCATCACACTTGGCTAATTTTTGGATTTTTTTTTTTGTAGAGATGAGGTTTCACCATGTTGTCTAGGAATCAACACTTTTCTAAACCATATATGGATTTTCACTCTTTATAGATTAATTTTACTCTTTATAGATTCACCCTTTAAGTTTACTATGCATATTAGATTAACTTTTCAAATATGTACAACATATTTCATGTATTTCAGTAGTACTTGATACGCATCACCCCCTCTGGCTACCCAAAGTAAAATAATTGTGTTATATAGAAAGTGTGTGCTTGCAAAAGAATTCCATTACAATTTGAAAACTCAGAAAGCATACGGGGCCAATACTTCTGAATTTGGCCACTGTACTTTTTGATATCAGATAAGATACAGAAATAATTTATATAAGATAAAAAGAAACCCAATTTGATTTCCACAAAATTTATAGTTCTAGACATTTAAAAATGTGGTTATCGTTAATGACTGTAACAAGGATATTGCTAACAAGACATGTGTTGAACTGGCTAATTTTCTTCAAGATGCAATGAGCCCTCATGGGAAGTAGGCCTTGTGCTGGACACTAAGGAAATTTGAAGTTATAACGTCCAAGTTTTCATAATATAGTGCAGAATATGGAAACATGAGAAGTAAAAATGTTACACAATATGTGTTATTGCAGAGGTACAATTGTATATACACATATATATCATTTATATAACAGTCTATTCCTGCTATATACACATGTGTATATATGTATATGCATCTATCAGAGGAATATAATGTATACATATATACATATATGTATATATCAGGAATAGACTAGAATAAGGATTGACTGATAATTGTGAGTTACTGTTATGTCTATCTTATTTACAGGGTCTCTAAGCAAGACCAGTGTCTTTGTCTGTAATGTTTCTTCTATCTTCTTTTTTATTAACAACTTAAATCATGGATTTTACAGAGTGAGAATTTCATTGGACAAAGGGTAGTCCAATTTTAGTGCTTGATTGCATATTTCTTTGCAATTGGAGAGGCAATTAAAAATTAAGAGTAACAAACATCTTCTCAAAATCCTAAATTTGAGGACAAATATGAAATTATGACTGCTGATGGACTAGGCTCACATGTTCCAATTTGCTGTTTGCAAGGCTGACACCAAAAAATTATTACAATTTCCATCATTCCGAACAAGTTTATATGGATGCATTTGCTGCAATTAAGAGAAAAATATAGTTTGTTCAGGCTTATCTTACCAATTTTTATTCTCACATAATTAGACGCTGAGTAAAACTTTTGTTTTAGAGATGTAGAAATCATGATAGAGAATGAACATCTGCTCAACATATATACGTGTTGTATCAAATCACTGCAGTACTTAAGTACAGAGGCTCTAGAGTCAAAAACCCTAGGGGAAGAAATCTTGGTGTGTTTGCTTTCTACCTTCCTTACACTGAATAAATTACTGAACACAGTTTCCTCATCTGTGAAAAGAAGGTAATGCTTGTTCTTATCTCACAAAATCATTAGTCCTCACAGACTAAATTACATAAATCATAAAAATATTTTTGAGAATGCAGACCTTCCAAATAGAAAGCTAGTAAATTACTTTAATGAAATAGTATATGCTTGAAGAAGTCCAATAATCAGGTTTTGTTAAAAAACCCCTCTATCCCATATCTTAGTCTAACTTATATAGCCAAACATACCTGACAGTTCATATCAAAAAAATCTACATTAAGAAAATTTTGACAATTTGAATAAGGTTTCTTATGGCATTAGGTCTCATTATTTTGGAAGAAAGTAATTCGTTTGATTGGCTATATTTAAAGTATTCATTTCTTCTAATATTGTTTTATCACACTTAGCAGAGTTACAGAAGATTGTAAATGTAATTTTTTGATTAATGCCACTCCGTGTTAAGGGCCCTCAAATTATGAAGGGCAGAGATTCTAATATCTCCTACTCATCAAAATATTCCCAGTGTCTCGTAGGGTTTTTGGTATATAACGGATGTTTTAAAAATATTTTATTTGATTAATAGCCAACAATGTAAGTGAATAAATGATCATTTAATTCATTTTTAGTCATAAATAATTTTATTGTTCAGAGTTTGAGGAATTTTACCTTCAAATTTCCTGTGTGTCTCTCCTTACAAAAAATCACTTTTAACATTTATGACAATTCTATCAAATCTTGGTGACATGTTGTACTTTCCTCAGCACTTGCAAGAATATTTAGTATTTCTAAAAAAGTACTCTGATGTAAATCTATTACATAAGCTTTAGATTTCATTCTACTTGAATTATCTAAAGTATATAGAGTAATTTTCTTAAACTGAAAATAAGATTCTATATATTCTGATCTCTGAAATGAATTATATATTCCTCTGTAATAATATAACATAGTTTTTATAGCTGTAAATTAAAGGAGAAATTAGTGGGCCAGCACAGTGGCTCATGCCTGTAATCCCAGCACTTTGGGAGGCTGAGGCAAGAGGATCACTTGAAAACAGTGGTTCAAGATCAGCCTGGGTAACGAAGTGAGACACTGTCTGCACATTAAAAATAATAGTGAAAGTATTTTGTGTGGATCTTCCTTAAGTCTGTGTGTGGAGTGGGGTGGAGATGGGTTGTTTGTTTTTGAGAGAGTCCTGATCTGTCATCCAGGCTGGGGTGTTAGTGTTCTTAAGTTTTGAAATATGTATGCACATTTTTGTATCAAAACACATACAAGCATAAATATTTTAAGAATTTCAATGCAATTTTGCTTCCAAATTATATGCTAATTTTATTATGTATTTTGCATATTATATATAGTTTAATCTTTGAAAGTTATTGAATATGTATTTGATTTAATTTGATCCTCCCTTGTATTCTCACATTTTTGATACCTTTTGTGCAGATGTGCTATAAAATCTAATGCAATCTGAAAATTTTTATAACTGAACTTTTCACATTTTATGGCTAATTCTGCCTTTTAACCTTTTCCTTGATCCTCTATGAACAATTTAGTGTAACATTTAATTATAATTACCAGAAAACAACAAAACATGAAAATGAAGTTAAATGTAGGATATTACATTTTTGTGTTCAAATAGTTTCAATTTTTAATTTAATATCTGATTATTTTGTGAGAATTATATGTACAATTACATGTAAATAGAATCTTCAAATACATACATTAACAATAAAAAAAAAAACTTGTTGTCATATGACATGCAAACCCCAAGAGCAGGCCTGTTATATATGATTTTTTTAAATGTCTATGATTTTTATTAGTAACATTTTATAAATGCATTATGGGGTAAAATTACCTACATTTTACCATTCCACAACATATATATACCTCAAAACATCATACTGTAAATTATAAAACACTTATGTGACAGTTAAAAAAATAAATTGTGATATACACACACACAAACACAGAGAGAGACAGACAGAATGGCATACTATTCAGCCTGAAAAAAAACAAAGAAATCCTGCCATTTGAAAAACCATAGGTAAATCTGGAGGACATTATGCTAAGTGAAATAAGCCAGACACAGAGAGAAAAATAGTGCATGATCTCACTTATATGTGGAATCTAAAACAGTACATCTCTTAGAAGCAGAGAGCAAACAGTTGTTATGAAGAATGAGGAGGTGGGAAAATGGGGAAATTTTGGGCAAAGAGTACAAAGTTGCAGCTATGTAGGATAAATAAGTCTAGATGTCTAATGTAAAGTAATCATTTCACTATGTATATGTATATAAAAAATTGTGTTGTATACCCTAAATATGCCCAATTTTATTAAAAATAACTTTTTAAAAAAACAGTTTAAATGTTTCTATACTGCTAGATGGCAGGTGGGTGGAAATTATACAGCTACGTCAGGGGTACTCTACATTATGAGAGAACAAGTTCTCCATATGGATGGTTTGCTGAGTTAGTGTTTCTCAAGGATATATTCCAGACATACTTTTCCTTACAGCCAATGTGGAAGAAAAGTCCAACTTTTTTATTTGGAGACAGAGTCTCACTCTTGTCGCCTAGTCTAGAGTGAAATGGCACGATCCCAGCTCACTGCAAACTCCGCCTCCTGGGTTCAAGTGATTCTTCTGCCTCAGCCTCCCGAGTAGCTGGGATTACAGACACACAACACCACGCCCTGCTAATTTTTGTATTTTTAGTAGAGACAGGGTTTCGCCATGTTGGCCAGGCTGGTCTCGAACTCCCAACCTCAGGTGATCCGCCCACCTTGGCCTCCCAAAATGCTAGGATTACAGGCTTGAGCCACCGCACCCAGCCAGAAGTCCAATTTTCCAATAGCAGTCATAATTAATCACCCTGGCCTGCACAGTAACTCTCTTCTTTATCTGTTTATTTAGAGGCATGAGGAGTCCAAAGTGGCCATATGGCAGTCTTAACTTCCATTTCAATGGGATAATTGTTGTGTCTCCTGGTGGAAGCATTCTCCTTTTTGGAACTAAGGGATTTAGGCCAGGAGAACACAAGGTCACAGAAACAGGAAGTAAGCATTTTGCTACTGGGTCAGTAGGTGTAACAGTGAGTGGTATCACTTTCATTTCCACTCTCTAAATGTTGGACCATGAATCCTAACAATGGGAGAAACAGGTCATATATATATAGCATATACAGCCTTCTAGAGAACATTTTCCCAGCCCTTCAAGATGTTACCACCTAGCTGGCACTGTAACCAGCTCTTCAAAACAAAATTTCACTGTTTTATCAAACCACTTACTTCAGGTTGATGGGAGACATGGAAACACTGGTGAAATCTATGAGTGTGGTTTCACTACCACACTTCATTTGCCATGAAGTGAATTCCTTAGAATCAATGTTGTGTGAAATACCATCATGATAGAATTGTATTCTGTAAGCCCATGAATGCTAGTTCTGGCAGAAGTATTGCATGTAGGGAATACAAATCCATATCCAAAGTATCTAATATAGCAAGAACAAAATGCTGCCTCTTTTATGACAGAAGTGTCTCATGTTATTAACCTGCCATCAGAAAACTGGCTGATGACCTTTGAGTGTCAGGTGAAGGCCTCAGTGTTGATCGTTGCTGCTGGCAAAGTGAGCACTGAGCAATGGCTTTAGCCAGGTCAACCATGGTGACTGGAAGTCCACGTTGCTGGGCCCATGCATAATTTCCATCCTTGCCACCATGGCCACCTTGTCTAAACTGATTCTTTTTTTTGTTTTGCTTTTTTTTTTTCAATTTTACTTTAAGTTCTGGGATACTGTGCTGAACATGCAGGTTTGTTACATAGGTATACATGTGCCATGGTGGTTTTTAAACCCATTTTAAAGTCATATGTTGAAAGCATTTGAAGACAGGGCTCAATAAAACCATTGAGAAGTCACTGAAAAAAGTGGGGAATCATGACTGGTATCCACAGAAAAAGTCATCCTATCAACTTGATTATTGCAATCATCCTCTGCAGAGGTCACTGTTTAGCAAGCATCTGAGTGAAAACAAATATTTTCACATTATTTGCCCATTCAGAAAGGTCTATTATACACACCTCTTATCAGACCTCCACAACACTGATTTTCCAATCAAGTCACTTCCAAGTCCCTGGCCATCCATTCTAACCTGAAAATTCAACTTAACTCATGATCTCCTAGCCTTCCCAGCCTTTCTGATTCCCCTCGCCCACCATCAATTACTCTCACAGGCATCTCTCTAACAAAATCTTTGATTAATCCTGTCTTATTGTTTGTTTCTCAAAGAACTTAATCTAACAAAGGTATTGTTAGTGGAGATGAGCAACACAGAGTATGGCATTTGACATGAAGTAACTAATTACTGAATCTTTTGTTTTCCATATCCATAAACAGGAAGTATCTAAAGCAGTTTACTTTTAGATGAAATGGACAACAGTATATCTTTACAGTCTTGCCTCATGGCAAGGAGTGCTCCTACTTTATCTAACAGAGTAGCTCAGAAGTCTTGATCATTTTGGAATTTCACAAAATAGCACTCTTGCCCACTTATAAATTATATTCTCTTAATTAGACTACTAATAACATAAGAAATGTCTTAAATGTTCTAGTAATTACATACATGGCAGTGAGTCTGGAGTGTTTTAGTCCATTTTCTTTTGCTATAATTACAAATTACCCTGAGACTGGGTGATTTATAAAGAAAAGAAGTTATTTTCGTCTGGTTCCTAGAGACTGAGAAGTCCAAGGTCAGGGAGGCGTATCTGGTGAGAGCCCTCTTACCGTGTCATAACATAGTGAAGGGTATCACATGGTGAGAGAGCAATAGCATGTCAGTTAGGGGGTTTCTTCCTCTTCGTATAAAACCACCTGTCCCATTATGGGACTCATTCTATTGCCCTTATCTTCCAATGGCATCAAATCTGATTCCCATTAACATATGATTTGGAGAATTAAGTTTTCAATACATGACATTTACAGAAAAAAATCAAACCACGGCAGGTGTAAAACACAAAGATTCAGAGATCAATTGTAAGTAAAATTTTGAGAAGGTCCTTTGGTCCGAAGTATCTTAGAATATTTCTTTTCTCTTAAAAGATGCCATCACTCCTCTCACCTCTCATCACCAAGCACAATGCACGGCACTTGATAAGTCTCTTTAGATTTGTAGCTAGCAAACATTTGGAAACACTGCTCCAACCTGTCTTTTCTAGTTTATTCAAAAGGCTGCTTGGCTCACGCCTGTAATCCCTGCACTTTGAGAGGCCGAGGCGGGTGGATCACGAGGTCAGGAGACTGAGACCATCCTGGCTAACATGGTGAAACCCCGTCTCTACTAAAAAATACAAAAAATTACCTGGGCGTGGTGTCCGGCGCCTGTAGTCCCAGCTACTCGGAAGGCTGAGGCCGGAGAATGGTGTGAACCCAGAAGGCAGAGCTTGCAGTGAGCCCAGATCATGCCACTGCACTCCAGCCTGGGCGACAGAGCAAGACTCTGTCTCAAAAAAATAAAATTAAATTTAAAAAAGACTGCTAATGTTGAGTGGAATTGAAATAAAGAGAGGGCACGGCATAAAGTCCAGGTGGCAGTATAAGCTTCTCTAAAACTCAACCCAAATAATTCAGTATATTTTATAAAGCTATAGGAATCGGTGTTAGAACAGGAGTGTGTCGAGTTTTGGGTAGCCCAAAGGGATGAGTCCCTAGGTTTCTGGAGAAAGGTTAAGCAATTTTCTCCTTCTCATCACTTAAAAAATTTCCATGTCTGTTACTGGACCATAGTAAAAACTAAGTGTGAGTCCATGGGACAGAATGACTTTGAATGAGGTGCATGTCCTTAGGTACATAAAGGTTAGTCAATCTCAGCAACAACCTCTTGTGGCCTAGGAGTAGTATATTCTGGTTAACCCCAAGTAACTCTAGAAAGCATTATAAATTGCGGACACCTATATCACCTCCCTAACTCACACTATATTCACAAAAGGAGTTTCCTTATGACCAATTAATGGTAGAGAAATATACTGGGGTATGACTCACGTATGGGTTGGTTTATGGTAGCACTATTCAAAATTGCACATCTTCTTCATTATAGACCTACACAGGACAGCCAAGTAGCATGATGGAGAACAGAAATCCTTTCAGAGGATAGATCTCTGAGCACTAAATTGATCACACCTTTCAACAGAACAGATGACACACCTTTTAAAAGTCAACCAGTTTCTCTTCAGGTCACCCCAGTGTTGGCACAGAAAAGCCATAAATGTCATGGTGGTGAGAGGTGACAGCATGCTGGCAGTCCCCACAGCCCTCGCTCGCTCTCAGCACCTCCTCTGCCTGGGCTCCCACTTTGGCGGCACTTGAGGAGCCCTTCAGCCCGCCGCTGCACTGTGGGAGCCCCTTTCTGGGCTGGCCAAGGAAGGAGCCGGCTCCCTCAGCTTGCAGGGAGGTGTGGAGGGAGAGGCGCGAGTGGGAACCAGGGCTGTGCACGGCGCTTGCGAGCCAGCTGGAGTTCCGGGTGGGTGTGGACTTGGGGGGCCCCCCCACTCGGAGCAGCCGGCCGGCCCGGCCGGCCCTGGGCAGTGAGGGGCTTAGCACCCAGGCCAGCGGCTGCGGAAGGTGTACTGGGTCCCCCAGCAGTGCCGACCCACCAGCGCTGCACTCGATTTCTCACCGGACTTTAGCTGCCTTCCCACGGGGCAGGGCTCAGGACCTGCAGCCCACCATGCCTGAGCCTCCCACCCCCTCCATGGGCTCCTGTGCAGCCCAAGCCTCCCCGACGAGCGCCGCCCCCTGCTCCATGGCGCCTAGTCCCATAGACCACCCAAGGGCTGAGGAGTGCAAGCGCACAGCAGGAGACTGGCAGGCAGCTCCACCTGCAGCCCCGGTGCGGGATCCACCGGGTGAAGCCAGCTGGGCTCCTGAGTCTGGTGGAGATGTGGAGAACCTTTATGTCTAGGTCAGGGATTGTAAACACACCAATTAGCACCCTGTGTCTAGCTCGAGGTTTGTGGATGCACCAATCGACACTCTGTCTGGCTGCTCTGGTGGGGCCTTGGAGAAGGTTTGTGTAGATACTCCGTATCTAACTAATCTGGTGGGGACGTGGAGAACCTTTGTGTCTAGCTCAGGGATTGTAAACACACCAATCAGCACCCTGTCAAAACAGACCACTAGGCTCTACCAATCAGCAGGACGTGGGTGGGGCCAGACAAGAGAATAAAAGCAGGCTGCCGGAACCAGCAGTGGCAACCCGCTGGGGTCCCCTTCCACACTGTGGAAACTTTGTTCTTTCGCTCTTTGCAATAAATCTTGCTGCTGCTCACTCTTTGGGTCCACACTGCTTTTATGAGCTGTAACACTCACCGTGAAGGTCTGCAGCTTCACTCCTGAAGCCAGCAAGACCACCAGCCCACCGGAAGGAACCAACAACTCCAGACGCGCCGCCTTGGGAACTGTAGTACTCGCTGCAAAGGTCTGCAGCTTCAGTCCTGAGCCAGCGGGACCACGAACCCACCAGAAGGACGAAACTCCGAACACATCCGAGCATCGGAGGGAACAAACTCCAGATGCGCCACCTTGGGAGCTGTGGCACTCACCGCGAGGGTCCGAGGCTTCATTCTTGAAGTCAGTGAGACCAAGAACCCACCAATTCCGGACACAGTGGCACAAAAGGTTATGCACAGGCCCAAAAATACAGATGCCTTCTCATCCGGACTGATCTAGTTATTTCCACTAGTCTATGTCTGACTTGCCAGTATAATTGGACGCTGTCTTTGCTATCACACTGTTAATCAGGGAGACCAGGCATACACCTATTACAATTAAATGCATTGACACGAAATGAAAGTCATTCATCCATAGTAGACATGATAAACTGTGTTGATATGGGTTTGATTTTCCACACATGGGACCTCCCTAAACAGCTTTAGTTAAGGGTTACAAAATAACACATCCATCAACATGATAATCCATACAACATTGTCTGAAATTAAGAAGCTCATTTTATGGCAAAGAAGTTGGTTCAATAGGCTCACGACTATTGGATTCACTGGTTGTGCCATGTGCAATAGCCTAGGACCAGTTTTTAAAAACTATTAACTGAATGGCTGAAAATGTTACTAAGGCATCAGCTCAAGCACTATACTTTCAGTGTTGAGAAACTGTCCTTCTGGTAACAGCACATATGTTGAAACAATGGCCAATATAATGGGATTGTGACTTAATATGAATTGAGAAAATAAAGGTGAAAGTAGAAATAATTTATATTTCAAAATGTCCATATTGTGGAATTCTCTCCTCACAAACTCAGTCTCTGTTTCTGATTGTTAGGAGCAACACTTCTCCAAGGGGAACATAGAAAAAAATTTCACTGAAAAAGAATTGATAACTACAATCTACCAACTGGGTTCTAATGGTATTGATAAGCAGACAAAATGTATTTGCTGTGCAGGCTGGGTGTCCTGGTTATAATAAGGATCTATGATTGATGTTATCTACTATGGTTTGAATGTTTGTTGTGCTGAAATTTAATTGCTGTTGTAACAGCATTAAGAGGTAGGACCTTTAAGAGTTGATTAGGCTATGAGGGCTTTACCCTCCTGAGAGGAATGGGTTCCTTTGTAAAAAGTAACTTGACCCCCTCTTGCCATCTCTCACCCTCTTGCCTTCTGCCATGTTATGGCCCAGCAAGAAGACCCTTGACAGATTCCAGTGTCTTGATATTGAACTTCCCAGTCTCCTGAACTATGAGCCAATATATTTCCATTCATTATAAATTACCTAGTCTCGACTACTCTGTTATAGCAGCACAAAACAGACTAAGACACTAACCAATCAATTGGGGAAATTTATTTACATATGAAGTAAAGAGAATTCACTCATTATTCCATGTTCCTTAAAAATTCTTTATGGAAATTTCAATAATAACAAACCAAAAAGAACATGGTAATTAAAGGTTCAGACCCTTAAGAAACAAAGTTCTAGGTTTCTTTTCTTGGTAAGCTCTGAGACAAGCTAAAGTCTTTTGCAAATTTTCAGAAATCTAGAATGGATGATTCAGGAGAAAGATAAGAAATATCAATTAATTGCTCAAGAGGAGATGCAGAAGCAAGGATTATTTCTTTAACCGTTTCAAGTTCTCTGGACTTTAACCGTTTTAAGTTCTCTAGAAGATCAAATGACTTCTTTAACCATTTTAAGTTCTCTAGAAGATCAAAATTAGCCACCATCTTGAAGTGGATATTATGACTGATTGGGCTTTAGATTTCCTCTTGGGGGCTTGCTATTCTTAAAAAAAAAAAAAAAAAAGTATGGGATCTTGGCATAATGAAAGGACATTTCAAGCAATTGTGAATGTTGCAAGGAGTGACACATTTTAAGCTTTACCTAAAATTATCTCAACCTCATGATGTTCTGGCTTTTGGATGCTTACTTCCTCATAACTCTGTGTAAGTAACTACTCTGTTGAGGCCTACATGCTTGTATCACCTAAAGCAAATATCTGGAGTCTCTGGGCTCAGATGAATTACCAAAGAAAGTGAAGAAAGATCTGGCTTCCCAGAAGCTGCTTAAGATACTAGGTGATACAATTCAGAAGTACAGGAGAACTAAAAATCCCCTGGAACAAACTTTGACAAATGAAATACAGGACACCAGAGGAAGTTGATTAATAAATTGCCTTTCCATTACTCCCCCAAAGCAATAATTTCTTATGTACGTTCCCCTCAGAGTTGTCTTGTAAGCATGAAACACATGTTCTTCATGAAATATCAACCAGCCTGATAACACATTATTACGGACTGAATGTTTGTGTCCACCCCAAATTAACATGTTGATATCATAATCCCCAAGACGAAGGTATTAAGTGTTGGGCCATCATGATTAAATCATGATGTGATAATCATTACAGCCCTCATGAATGGGATTAATGCCTTTATGAAAGAGAACCTAGAGAGCTCCCTTGCTCTTTCCATCATGTGAGGACACAGTGAGAATGCTGTTTATGAATGAGGAAGCAGACCCTCACTAGAACCCAATAATGTTGGCATATTGATCTTGGAATTCCAGCCTCTAGAACTAGGAGAAATAATTTTCTGTTGTTTAGAAGCCATTCAATTTATGGTACTTAGTTATATCAGCTCAAAATGATGAAGAAAATGTTAACTTTTGTTTGCTTTTTACATTTCCCTGCCTGTCTCATATTTTTGTTGTTATTTTTTTTGTCTCAGCCTTGGGATTGTGTCCTATAATAAATCATTAAAATCCATCTCAGGTTTTTGTTTTTATAAAGAAACTAAGATTAATATAATGAGATCATCAACAATGAGCTTACCATTTGTCAGTCAGTAATCTAAATGGGAAGATATTGCCGATTATTTTGCTTGGTAGCCTACTTGGTGAAACTTCTAGAGACAGCAATTTCTCAGTGTCTATCAAACTCTAAATTCACATACTATTTGACCAAGCTCCAAAGTAGGAGTCAGCAAACAATGGCCCATGGGACTCCAAATTCAGCCCACCACCTGTCTTTGTACATACAGTTTTTCAGAATGCAGTAATGCACATTAGTTTAAGTATTGTCTATGACTTCTAAGCTACAAGATCAGGATTGTTTCAAAGATTGCATGGTTCGAAGAGTCTAAAATATCTATCTAGACTTAACAGAAATGCTGGTGGATCCCAGTTATTATGATTTAAAAAAGCTTATAAAAACATAATTTTTGTATCATTCCAAGAATTAAGCTGGATTCATACTCTCTGTTTTTCATGACTCATTTTTTTCTTATAATAAAATATACCTGCCATCTTGACAAAATCATTTAGTTAACCTCAGTCAAGTTACTGAACTGCTTTACACCTCAGTTTATATATGAAAAGGAATGTGGAAAGACAACATACATTTCCACTGAATTTTAAAGGACATCATGTATGTACAATGTTTAGGTACGGCCAAAAGTTTTTAGGGCCATTTGGTCTGCATACTTTTTGTTCCTTGTGCTTGCACTTAAAAATATGAAGCCCCATATTTTTCTCTTTAAATAATTCCAATAAACATATTTTTCTAGAAACATAAAGAATCTAAATTGCCTACAAAATTTTAATATGATAGTTAATGCAATCACTCTCTCCTTTAAGAAAAATAGTAATAAATTAAAGAATTTTCTGTATTTAGATCTTCTTTACAGTAGAAATATAAATGAATAATCTGTGTTTTTTATGGCACAATGGAAAGTGTGGATGACCTTACTGAAATTTAATTATTCAGTTCTTTTAAAACTCTTTTATCCATGATACCTTACGATCTCTGATCAGAAAATAAACAAGGAATGCCACAGAGTTCAGGACAAGAAATTTTATAGAAATTAATGTTCTCCTGGCAAGAGGGAAATAAACAGGCATTTATCTCTTAAAGGAAATGGTTTAAGAGGCAATGCCTCTGTTATCATCATTGCATTTGTCACATTTATCATGGTATGAGTCATAAAGAAAATGCTTCATAAACGTTTTTCAATAACTGAATGAATAAATGAGTGAAATACAAAGATCTATGTTATGTTCAGCATTCAGGATTCTGGGATTAAATGGAACACTAGGCAAGAAAGAAGATACAGTGTGGCCTCATTAGAATCTGAGAGAACCAGAGAGGTATAACTAACTGAAAGCCCAATCCCGAAAGTCAGACTATATGAAAGGAAACATTCAAGTCCTAGTATGCACATAGGAGCCTTTGTTTAGAGTTTTAAATAGATGAGCAGAATAAATATTAAAATCAAGGCAGGATCTATTTCCTCTTCATTTTATGCACACTGCTCAGTGTGGGCAAACAAGGTTGGTATGAATTTGTGGGCTGGGCACCAGAGCTGGGAGCAGTAATCAACAGGTGCCCACAGATGCTGACTGAAAGATAGAAAACAGCTAAAATAGATTTGAGCTATCTAATTAGGAGCCACTATAAGAAGCAACTGACACATTAACCTTTTGTTTCATCGGTAATATATAGAACATCTTGATTTTTAAAACATCTTTCATTAGCCTAATTCATAAGATCCGCTTGGTGATGTAAATTCTTTGAACCTAGAAGGGAATTTGTTAACTCTGTGTAAGTTACTGTGTGATGTGGATAATATATGTTAAAATTCTTATAATTATACTAGGTACTTATTAAACACTCTACATATGTAAATTATTGTTGTTATTATTTCTATTGCTGTTATAGAAAATGTATAAAAATGAAATATGAATATTTTAAATACTTTAAAAGGTGGTGTTTTTTATTCTAATTTAAACAATTATTGAACTCAACTACCTGCTAAATTATATATAATCATATGCTTAACAAATTTTAAAAAATTAAAATAAAGATCTCAAGATTATAACCAGTATTATAACTCTACACATAAGAAAGTCTGTATTTACTCTGGTACACATTTTAAAGCCTTCATATTTCTATTCAATCTGAATGATCTCAAGTCATAATATTTTTCTTTGATCCAAAATTGTTTGATATCCATATCATGGTACATGATGTTAGAATACTTGTTTTTTTCTGCCATGGTCTGGTGAATTAATTATGGCTTATTCTTCTTGTTCTCACTTAGCCTTTCTTCAAGATTAGATCAAAACATTAAGTATTACAGCTACAGTCCCTGATGCATTATTAGTTCAAGAAGCAATGCAATATCACATTTGTCACTGTTTTATCAAGCTAGGTATAAAAATTGCTTTACGTTTAAAGGGGAAAAAGTGAAAATTCCAGCAAAGCAGTCTAGATTTCACAGCGGGACAATCAGGAATATTTTCTCACTTTTGCTGTCCTGGAACACAGGCCTGACAAATAACAGAGATTAGAAACGATTCTAATACTTCCCTTTCCCACATTCCCTAGATGGATATGTACTAAAAAGCTTTAGAGCAAACATTACCAAAAGAAAAAAAAATATGGCAAGTATGTTTTTAGATAAACTAAAGGGTATGATCTCTACTTCTGCTTTCTGAAGTTTCCACTTTTACACTGTTGGTGGGAGTGTAAAATAGTTCAACTATCCTTTTTAATGAAGCTTGTTTTAGGATCTTTAAAAATATCTCTACAATTTATTAATTATAATTGCTTCCTCAATTTTAACTTTGCAATTGTCAATTTTATAGATTTTTAATAATGAAAAAATAAAAATGGATAAATTTTGTTTTTAATTAAAAATATATACAAAAATTACTAATATTAGCTGATTTAAAAGATTGCTAAGCTCTATTTGTGTGTAATTTATTGCCAGTATTAAATAGAAAATAAGTATTTATGATCATAATGAACAACACCGATCCCACAGAAATACAAACTACCTTAGAGAATACTATAAACACCTCTATGGAAATAAACTAGAAAATCTACAAGAAATGGATAAATTCCTGGACACATACACCCTCCCAAGACTAAACCAGGAAGAAGTGGAATCTCTGAATAGACCAACAACAGGTTCTGAAATTGAGGCAATAATTAATAGCCTACCAACCAAAAAGAGTTCAGGACCAGATGGATTCACAGCCGAATTCTACCAGAGGTATAAAGAGGAGCTGGTACCATTCCTCCTGAAACTACTCCAATCAATAGAAAAAGAGGGAATCCTCTCTAACTCATTTTATGAGGCCAGCAACATCCTGATACCAAAGCCTGGAAGAGACACAATAAAAAAAGAGAATTTTAGACCAATATCCCTGATGAACATCGATGTGAAAATCCTCAATAAAATACTGGCAAACCGAATACAGCAGCACATCACAAGGCTTATCCACCAAGATCAAGTTGGCTTCATCCCTGGGATGTAAGGCTTGTTGACCATATGCAAATCAATAAACATAATCCATCACATAAACAGAACCAATGACGAAAACCACATGATTATATCAATAGATGCAGAAAAGGCCTTCAACAAAATTCAACAGTCCTTCAGGCTAAAACCTCTCAGTAAATGACGTATTGATGGAACATATCTCAAAATAATAAGAGCTATTTATGACAAACCCACAGACAATATCATACTGAATGGGCAAAAACTGGAAGCATTCCCTTTGAAAACCGGCACAAGACAGGGATGCCCTCTCTCACCACTCCTATTCAACACAGTGTTGGAAGTTCTGGCCAGGGCAATCAGGCAAGAGAAAGAAATAAAAGGTATTCAACTAGGAAAAGAGGAAGTCAAATTGTCCCTGTTTGCAGGTGACATGATTGTACATTTAGAAACCCCATCATCTCAGCCCAAAATCTCCTGAAGCTGATAAGCAATGTCAGTAAAGTCTCAGGATACAAAATCAATGTGTAAAAATCACAAGCATTCCTATATACCAATAACAGACAGAGAGTCAAATCATGAGTGAACTCCCATTCATAATAGCTTCAAAGAGAATAAAATACCTAGGAATACAACTTACAAGGGATGTGAAGGACATCTTCAAGGAGAACTACAAACCCCTGCTCAACAAAATAAAAGAGGACATAAACAAATGGAAGAACATTCCATGCTCATGGAAGGAAAAATTAATATCGTGAAAATGGCCATACTTCCCAAGGTAATTTATAGATTCAATGCCATCCTCATCAAGCTACCAATGATTTTCTTCACAGAATTGGAAAAAAACTACTTTAAAGTTCATATGGAACCAAAAATGAGCACACATTGCTAAGATAAACCTAAGCAAAAAGAACAAAGCTGGATGCCTCACACTACCTGACTTCAAACTATACTACAAGGCTACAGTAAACAAAGCAGCACAGTACTGGTACCAAAACAGTTTTATAGACCAATGGAACAGAACAGAGCCCTCAGAAATAACACCATGCATCTACAGCCATCTGGTCTTTGACAAACTTGATAAAACAAGAAATGGGGAAAGGATTCCCTATTTAATAAATGGTACTGGGAAAACTGGCTAGGCGTATGTAGAAAGCTGGAACTGGATCCCTTCCTTACACCTTATACAAAAATTAATTCAAGACGGATTAAAGACTTACATGTTAGACCTAAAACCGTAAGAACCCCAGAAGAAAACCTAGGCAATACCATTCAGGACATAGGCATGGGCAAGGACTTCATGACTAAAACACCAAAAGCAATGGCAACAAAAGCCAAAATAGATAAATGGGATCTAATTAAACTAAAGAGCTTCTGCACCACAAAAGAAACTACCATCAGAGTGAACAGGCAACCTACTTAATGGGAGACAATTTTTGCAATCTATCCTTCTGACAAAGGGTTAATATCCAGAATCTACAAAGAATCTAAACAAATTTACAAGAAAAAAAAAAAAAAAAAAAACATCGAAAAGTGGGCAAAGGATATGAACAGACACTTCTCAAAAGAAGACATTTTTGCAGCCACCAGACATATGAAAAAAATGCTCATCATCACTGGTCATCAGAGAAATGCAAATCAAAACCACAAGGAGATACCATCTCACACCAGTTAGAATAGTCATCATTAAAAAGTCAGGAAACAACAGATGCTGGAGAGGATGTGGAGAAACACGAACACTTCTACACTGTTGATAGGAGTGTAAACTAGTTCAACCATTGTGGAAGACAGTGTGGTGATTCCTCAAGGATCTAGAACTAGAAATACCATTTGACCCAGCCATCCCATTACTGGGTATATACCCAAAGGATTATAAATCATGCTACTATAAAGACACATGCACACATATGTTTATTGTGGCACTATTCGCAATACAAAGACTTGGAACTAATGCAAATGTCCATCAGTGATAGACTGGATTAAGAAAACGTGGCACATATACACCATGGAATACTAGGTAGCCATAAAAAATGATGAGTTCATGTCCTTTGCAGGGACACGGATGCAGCTAGAAATCATCATTCTGAGCAAACTATCACAAGGACAGAAAACCAAACACTGCATATTCTCACTCATAGGTGGGAATTGAACAATGAGAACACATGGACACAGGGTGGGGAACATCATCGGGTGGGGGGATGGGGGAGGGATAGCATAGGAGAAATACCTACTGTAAATGATGAGTTAATGGGTGCAGCAAACCAACGTGGCCCATGTATACCTATGTAACAAACCTGCACATTGTGCACATGTACCCTAGAACTTAAAGTATAATAATAACAAAAAAAATATTAAACTTCGGGGTTCCAAATAAGACTACAGCTTTTTCATTCCAACAGCCTCCAATCAGGGTCTTCCCTTTTTTTTCACTATAAAGCTTTCCCACTCCTCCATCTGCTTTTGAGTCTAGGCCAAACACAAGTGATTGTTCCCAACTCCCTTGCTATATAGCATATTCTGAACAAATAGCTTTTGTTTGTTCTCACTTGGGTAGTAACGACTTAACTGTGCTCACCCCATCCCTTCAAATGTTTAGGTCCTAATCCCCAGTATGCCAACATTTGACTGTATTTGTAGACAGGGCTTTTAAATAAGTAATTAAGGTTTAACTAGGTCATTAGGGTGAGTCCTAGTCCAATATAACCAATGTCATTATGAGAAGAGGGGATCAAGACACAGACACACAGAGGAAAGATCATGTGGAGACCCAGAGAAAAGAGGACTACTTACAAGCCAAGGAGAGAGGCTCTCAAAAGAAACCAACCTTGCCAACATCTCGATCTTAAACTCCTAGCCTCCAGCATTATGAGAAAATAAATTTCCATTGTTCAATCCACCAAGTAGGTAGTATTTTGCTATATTCATCAGACCCTAGGTAATTCTAAAGTTGAATTCAACAACCTTTATGGGGCAATTGACCAAATACCTAAAAGAGACTGACAGAGATCCAAATATATAACCTAGCTAGTACTATAAATTGCCAGGGCTGGAAACACTGACTCAGATATGAGCTCCAAAATAAGGTAACTGCTGATTATACAGGCACACTATCTGGAGGAATTACTGCCTCATTGTTTATGCAATCAGAGCATTGTTCCCATTGGTGGCAATCATGCAGCTAGAAAAGACTGTAAAAGAACTAACACTTAATACTATAGTCTGAATATTTGTGTCCCCAAAAATTTCATCTGTTGAAACCTAATCCCTAATGTGGTGGTATTGACAGATGGGAATTGGGGGAGATGATTAGGTCAGAGGCCTCTGTCCTAATGAGTAAGTGCCTTTATAAAAGAGTCCCAAAGGAGCTTGCTCACCCATTCAGCAATATAAGGACACATAGAAGATGCCATCTAAGAGAAACAGGCTTTCACCAGATATGGAGTCTGCTGGCACCTTGATCTTGAAGTCTCAGCCTCTAGAACTGAAAAAAATACATTTCTGCTGTTTATAAGCCACCCAATTTATGTCATTTTAGTACAGCAGCCTAAATGGACTAAGACACTCACTCTGGCAGAAGTTACTGATGATATTGCCTTTGTCCGAGGTAGAAATACAGATCAATCTCAACTCATTGGCATGGGTAGTGATAGACAATAACATTACTCTAATTTTTTTTGTCTTTTAGTCATCTTGGTGTCGTGCCATTGCTCATACTTCTTGTACTTGGATCAAAGAAACAAGCAAGTTGGAACTATTTATATATTGTTTTAAAGTATAAGCTATTTGGCTCTCTAAGGTTAATCTTCATGGTCTATCAAATTTGTTATTTTGGCCTTGATTTGGCAATTGAGGTTCCTGGTTCCAAATCACCTTATAGGAACTATTAATTATTCTGGCTTTGTAAGAGTGGCATGATGCTGCGTGCTATCTAGATTTTTAAAAGGTTCTGCACATCTGCTCTCTAGTCAGAAAATCACTATGATAATACAACAAAAAGGTCAAGAAGATTTTGTAATACAGTTTTATATGAAGTTTACTGAATAATCTCTGAGTGGTAAAGAGCTGGATTTCCAGCTTTCCTTAAATGGGCTAACCTCTTGAAAGTAAGAGAATGACCAAAAGGGGTGACCAAGAGCCTCAATATACAAACACAATGGCCAGACCATATATGAAAGTAGAGCTCTGACCTACCTCTACACCAACCAGTCCAGAAAGCCAAAAAACAACCCTATAGCAACCAGCTGAAAAACAGCCAGGACTTCACTGACTGACAGCTTCCTTAATTTTTGCATCTGCTTGCAACTTAGGACCAAATGAAGAAAGTAAAATATGCACACATAAGCAATCACATTGGATGTCCTGGTTCTAGTTAGCTTATCTACAGCTTCTCCATGCCAACAGCCTCCAATCAGGGCATAACTGAAGCTTTCCCCTTTTTCCACCCTAAATCTTCATACTCCACTGCCTGCCTTTAAGTCTTTGCCAAATACAAGTGATAATTCCTGACTCCATTGCTCTGAATAAACAACTTTTACTTCTCATTTGGGTGGTTTATGTTTATTTCTACGCTTCTTTACCTGATTTAGCTGCTGCCAGAAAACATGATGTTTCTGTTTTCACATGTCAAATATTCTTTTACATGCATCTCATTGAACCAAAAATCATCCCGATGAGAGACAGTCTGGAAAATGTGCTTGCATTAGTCAGGGTTCTCCAGGAACACAAAAGCAATAGGAGATATTTTGTTAGTTACTATAAGGAATTGGCTCCTCCAGTTATGGAGGCCAGCAAATCCCAAGATTTGTAGGGTGAGTCAGCAAACTGGAGACCCAGGATAGCTGATGTTTTAGTCTCAGTCTGAGTCTGAAGGCCTGAGAACCAGGAATGTCAATGTAGTTCCAGTCTAAAGGTCAGTGGCCTTGGGACCCAGAAAGAGCTTGATATGGTTTGGCTGTGTCCCCACCCAAATTTCATCTTGAATTGTAGCTCCCATAATTCCCATTTTGTTTTGGGAGGGACCTAGTGGGAGGTAACTGAATCATGGGGGCAGGTCTTTCCTGTGCTGTTCTCATGGTAGTGAATAAGTCTCACGGATCTGATGGTTTTATAGATGGGAGTTCCCCTACACAAGCCCTCTTGCCTGCTGCCATGTAAGATGTGATTTTGCTTCTCCTTTGCCTTCTGCCATGATTATGAGGCCTCTCCAGCCATGTGGAAGTGTGAGTCCATTAAACTTTCTTCCTTTATAAATTACCCAGTCTCGGGTATGTCTTTATTAGTAGCATGAGAACAGACTAATATAGAGGTGATATTTTAGTTTAAGTCTAAAGGCAGAAGAAGGGCCAATATTCCAGTCTGAAGGCTGTTAGCCAGAGGATACTGTTCCTTACTCAGGGATGTCAAATTTTTTATTCTATTCATGCCTTCAACTGATTAAATGATGCCCACCCACATTAGGAAAGGCCATCTGTTTTACTCAGTTTATCACTTTAAATGTTAATTTTACTTAAAAACACCCTCACAGAAACACCCAGAATAATGTTTGCCCAAGTATCTGAGCAGCCCAGGGCACAGTTAAGTTGACATGTAAAATAAACCATCACAGTAAGATACAGGTGTCTAGCCCCTACCACACAGAAAAGAGTGGAAACAGTGCTACCAACAGACCATATAAAGCACAAAGTCAAATTATCTGAGATAGGGAAAAAGAGGAAATCAAGGAAGAAATTTAAATGTGGTAACGAGATGATGAATTTACTTCAGATACATTTAATTCGAGATAGAGTGATATATTCAAGTAAATATGGGGAAGAACCAATGACACTAAATAGATAAATTTGAGAAGCATGGGACTGTAGAAGACAAGCAAAGCATGGTGATAGGAGAGATACCTTGTTAAAGACTGTCGTTAAATAAAAAAACAGCACCGAGACCTGAGTTCTGAGAAATTCTAATATTTAGAGGCCAGATAGGAAGATAATATAGGGCAAGTGGTTGAGAAAGAGTAGCAGAGATATTTTTTTTTTCAGGTAGACAGGGAATAAAGTGTCTTGAAAAACAAATAGAGGAAATGTTTACAAAATCTAGGTGATACCTTTATCAAATGGTACTGGGGAGACTAATAAGTTGAATGAATATTAACAATTACGTTTCACGACATGGAGGTAATTATTGGAGTTCTCAAGGGCAGTTTCTATAGAGTGGTTCAAGCAAAAGTCAGCCTGATGTGGTTTGCAGAGCCTTCAAATTTCTGGTTTTAATGCTATAGTACACTAGCTATTTGGATGATGTCTAAAAATGCTAGAAAAATGTGATAGTAATATTTTTTACAGGCTTGTCTGAGATGGTGTAAAACAGAACAAAGTAGTGAAGGCCAGAAATCAAACAAAAATTATATAAGACCTCAACAAAGAAAAGGATAATAAACCCTTATAAAAGACATAAAGTACACACAACTCCATGGGGAGATATAATATGCTTGTGGGCAGAAAGACTCAATATTGTCAGGTTGTTAAATGTCTCTAAATTAACCTATAAATTTCAATCCAAGGCACCCAAAATAAAAATCACAATTGGATTTTTTTCATAGAAACTGAGAATCTTATTCTTAAACTCCTATGGCAAGGCTAATAACTAAGAATTACTAACACAAGTTTTATAACTAAACAGATATGTATGGATGTATGTAGCCACATATGAATACATAGACATAGAATGAGTTCATGTCCCTTGCAGGGACAGGGATGAAGCTGGAAACCATCATTCTCAGCAAACTAACTCAGGAAGAGAAAAACAAACACCGCATGTTCTCACTCATAAGTGGGAGCTGGACAGTGAGAACACATGGACACAGGGAGGGGAACATCACACACTGGGGCCTGTCAGGGGGAAGGGGGCAAGGGGGTGAATAGCAATAGGAGAAATCCCTAATGTAGATGATGGGTTGATGGGTGCAGCAAACCAACATGGCACGTGTATAACTATGTAACAAATCTCCAAGTTCTGCACATGTATCCCTTAACTTAAAGTATAATATTAAAAAATCATGCTATGTGGAATATCATACCCTTCAAGTGTGTTTATATGTTAATTAAACCCTAAACATTAAATATTTCCTAAGATTTATATACATTTATATATAAACAATAAATAAGACGTTTATGTATACATAACACACTTGTTATATTTATATATAACATGCACACACACACGTATATTTATATAGAGAGAGAGAGGAAGAGAGAGAAAGAGAGAGGAAGAGAGAGAGAGAGATCTGGGAGGATAAACATTAAATTATGAATGAATTTACTATTAGTTGGAAAATCAAAAATTCATTTCAAAAGAAAGCAGAAATTAAAGAAACAGACACTGAAGACTAATGGATATTTTAAGATGATTGTCTCTGATAAAAATTATTGCTATCAGAAAAGATTTGCAGATATGCAAAATACTAGAACACGCTTGAATATTCATAGGATGAGCCATTAGCATGGCAGAGCTGGAGAAACAGAAGATGAATAACGGAAGAATCAAAATCCAGGAAATATGAATACAGATTGGACTTTGCTGATAGCAGGATCCCTGCAGTAAGTGCTGATGCTGAGAGGATTTTCAAATTAGTATTGAGAATGATTAAGAGTCAAACTCTTTGGTCAAGCTGAGTCTGAATCTGAATTTCCTGCTTTGTCTCTTAGTAGCTGTGTAAGCCTGGGAAAGTTACTTACGCCTTTCTGTGTGTCAGTTTCCTCATTTTATTAAATAGCAATAAAAATACAACTTGATCAGGTGAGTTGTTAAGAAGACTAATAAAATGTACTTTAAAGAGTTACTAGCAAAATAAGTGTTTAATATTGGTTGACAATTATTACAATCCTTTGTTTTCCACAATAAATGGTAAGGATATAAGTTGAAAGAAAAGGTAAATGTCTTTAGGAGAATTAAGAAAGCAAGAAGAGTGGCTGAAGGAAATAATAAGGAATAATAAGGAAATATAGTTTGAGTGTTGGACAGTTCTAAGGGTCCAATAAAGGTTGGCAATTGAGAATCTGTATTTTAACAAACTGTCTTGGCATTACATTATCATACTAACACACAGAAAAAGATGATTTACAAGTATCCAGGACATACTTATATTTAGCATTCCCTTTGTACCAGATCCTGTTGTTAAGTGCTTCACAAATATTACCTCATTTAACCCCGTCTCTACTAAAAATACAAAAAATTAGCCGGGCGTGGTGGCGGGCACCTGTAGTCCCAGCTACTCGGAGAGGCTGAGGCAGGAGAATGGCGTGAACCCGAGAGGAGGAGCTTGCAGTGAGCCGAGATTGCGCCACTGCACTCCAGCCTGGGCGACAGAGCGCGACTCCGTCTCAAAAAAAAAAAAAAAAAAAAAAAAAATTGCTATTTATAAAACAAATACTTCCAGGTTCACCTTCCTAACAAATATAACATATATTGAGTATCTCCAAAAAAAGTAGGTAATTAAGCAGAGAATGTCATGAGTAGACCACTGCTATATTTTAATGTTTGAATGGATAATGACCTATATAATATAATGACCCAATATAATATAATGACCCATTTATCCATTCAAACACTAAAATACAGTCGCAAAAATTCTTTCAGAGTTTAAGGAGACTTTTTTGTTGGAACCCCTTCCATGACTCCTCCTAGTATTCAAAATTCCATACCATAATAAGCCTTACAAACCCTACATGATTTGGCATCCTGCTAAGTCTCTGATCTCACCCCACTGCCTTCACTCATGGCATTCCAGCCACACTAGTGTTGCTACACCTTGAATATTGCAAAGATATATGCCAACCTCAGGGACTGAAAACACAGTTTCTGTTAATATTCTGGCAACAAGTTTAATGCAGTTAAAGTATAAGTGAAATAAATGGAAATTAATAAAAAGAAAGAGATCTTATTAGAATAATTATGTCTTTAAGGTAAATTATTCTCCATTGTATTTAAAGTGTTTATTGTTTTATTGCACTGCAAAATATAAAAATTCTGCAGATTAGAGAATCTAAATGGAAATTGCATTAATTTTGCTTCTCCAGTCTTGTAGCTGGTGCACAAAAATATGCATCACTGCATCACTAAGGAGATTCAATAATTTCCAAAATTATTTGACCTCAGAACACATCTCATAGAATAATATTTCTCAGAAACATTTTTGGAAATGCAGTAGGAGACAAAGTTCTTCTGCCATCTTTGTTTGTTACTTTGATTTAAATTATAACACTACATAAGCTAAAGACACAGTTCTCATTCAGTAAAATTTCCTAAGAAAACAAACTTATAGAAGACTAATCAGATAGCAATTTCTGAGAAAGCTATGATATACAATAAAAATATATTGGACTGATTCATTGAGAATAATTAGAATTAAACAGAATGATAACACTCAACGTAGTTTATAATGAATCACATTTGCAAATCATGACATTATAATAATACTTTGAATCACCATGTTAATTTACACAGGTAGGCATATATCATTAAAATGGTTCTTATATATATATAAATGTGTTGTATTTCTAGCTACTAAGAATGACATAAAACAAATGTTTGAAAATATATCATGGTCTGATGAAGCTTCATTTTCAATATAAATAAATATTGTAGCAGTTTGCTGTAAAAAATTAAGATGAAAACTATGTTCTTTGAAGTAAAATTGATGAGTGAAAAGTTTAAATCTTGAAAGTATTAAAAATATTCATGAACTGTCTATTGATCGAATTCTCTCTGAGGTATAGTCCTTCAAACACCTTCTGTCATGCATTTCATCCAACCACATGTGTAAGCTCAAGACCATGAAAAGCAAAGGGAGAAAGCTCATAATGCTTTGCTGCCACTATAGCATGCAGCCATCTGTGAAGCCTTGTTTTAACATTATTGCTTCAGTGGGTATTTATCTTTGCATAAAAATGTTTAGATTGATATATTCCCATGTCTTTGCACACACTAAACACTTACATTTGTAGTAAAGGGGAATCTTATTTTAGTTTTTAATCAGTCTTATTAACAGAATCATAAATCCAGAAGGGACATAAGAGAAGAGCTGGGTTTAGATGGAAGTTTTCTGTCCCCAGCTCAATGCTTTCTCCATTAAGCCACCATTCCAATGATACCAAGCACATTGTATTCTAAGAAAATGGAACAAACTCTCTAACCCGCCCCACTGTCTAGTTTTAGTGGCATAAATACTTTGTGGGCAACAAAGGAATGAAATCGAGAGGGTGAGGAGAAAGGGGAGGCATCAAAATTCAGAGCTGATGCTTTAGAATCTCTTCAGCGATGCCATATTTGTTAAATGCAAGTAGATAAAAACATGTCACATTTTAAAGCCAACTTGTGCCTCTAGAGACAAGAATTATAAAGTCTATTGATCAGGATGAGGTAATGTTAAAAGGGAATTAATTATTTTAGCTGATGCCAAATATACATAAAATTCTTAGCATACTTTAAATTAATGTGAGCACATACTTTTATATAGTAGGAAGCAATATTCTTTTAAAACTTAAAGAAAGGTGGCCAGGCACAGTGGCTCAAGCCTGTAATCCCAGCAATTTGGGAGGCCGAGGCGGGCGGATTACCTGAGGTCAGGAGTTCGAGACCAGCCTGACTAACATGGTGAAACCCTGTCTCTACTAAAAATACAAAAAAAAATTAGCCAAGTGTACTTGTGGGTGCCTGTAATCTCAGCTACCAAGGAGGCTGAGGCAGGAGAATCACTTGAACTCGGGAAGCAGAGGTAGCAGTGAGCCGATATCACGCCATTGCACTCCAACCTAGGCAACAGAGCCAGACTCTGTCTCAAAGAAAAAAAAAACTTAAGAGAAAGGTAATTAAAAATCACTACTATAGATAGCTCTTTTTATTCTGAGATACGTCTCATCAATACCTAACTTATTGAGAGTTTTTAGCATGAAGGGTTGTTGAATTTTGTCAAACGCCTTTTCTGCATCTATTGAGATAATCATGTGGTTTTTGTCTTTCGTTCTGTTTAGATGCTGGTTTACATTTATTGATTTGCGTATGTTGAACTAGCCTTGCATCCCAGGGATGAAGCTCACTTGATCATAGTGGATAAGCTTTCTGATGTGCTGCTGGATTCGGTTTGCCAGTATTTTATGGAGGATTTTTGCATCAATGTTCATCAGGGATATTGGTCTAAAATTCTCTTTTTTGGTTGTGTCTCTGCCCGGCTTTGGTATCAGGATGATGCTGGCCTCATAAAATGAGTTAGGGAAGATTCCCTCTTTTTCTATTGATTGGAGTACTTTCAGAAAAAATGGTACCAGTTCCTCCTTGTACCTCTGGTAGAATTCGGCTGTGAATCCATCAGGTCCTGGACTCTTTTTGCTTGGTAAGCTATTGATTATTGCCACAATTTCAGAGCCTGTTGTTGGTCTATTCAGAGATTCAACTTCTTCCTGGTTTAGTCTTGGGAGGGTGTATGTGTCGAGGAATTTATCCATTTCTTCTAGATTTTTTAGTTTATTTGAGTAGAGGTGTTTGTAGTACTCTCTGATGGTAGTTTGTATTTCTGTGGGATCGGTGGTGATATCTCCTTTATCAATTTTTATTGCGTCGATTTGATTCTTCTCTCTTTTCTTCTTTATTAGTCTAGCTAGCGGTCTATCAATTTTGTTGATGTTTTCAAAAACCCAGCTCCTGGATTCATTAATTTTTTGAAGGGTTTTTTGTGTCTCTATTTCCTTCAGTTCTGCTCTGATTTTAGTTATTTCTTGCCTTCTGCTAGCTTTTGAATGTGTTTGCTCTTGCTTTTCTAGTTCTTTTAATTGTGATGTTGACAAAACTCAACACCCCTTCATGCTAAAAACTCTCAATAAATTAGGTATTGATGGGACTATCTCAAAATAATAAGAGCTATCTATGACAAACCCACAGCCAATATCATACTGAATGGGCAAAAACTGGAAGCATTCCCTATGAAAACGGGCACAAGACTGGGATGCCCTCTCTCACCACTCCTATTCAACATAGTATTGGAAGTTCTGGCCAGGGCAATTAGGCAGGAGAAGGAAATAAAGGGTATTCAATTAGGAAAAGAGGAAGTAAAATTGTCCCTGTTTGCAGATGACATAATTGTATATCTAGAAAACCCCATTGTCTCAGCCTAAAATCTCCTTAACCTGATAAGCAACTTCAGCAAAGTCTCAGGATACAAAATCAATGTACAAAAATCACAAGCATTCTTATACACCAATAACAGACAAACAGAGAGCCAAATCATGAGTGAACTCCCATTCATAATTGCTTCAAAGAGAATAAAATACCTAGGAATTCAACTTACAAGGGATGTGAAGGACCTCTTCAAGGTGAACTACAAACCACTGCTCAATGAAATAAGAGGACACAAACAAATGGAAGAACATTCCATGCTCATGGATAGGAAGAATCAATATCATGAAAATAGCCATACTGCCCAAAGTAATTTATAGATTCAATGCCATCCACATCAAGCTAACAATGACTTTCTTCACAGAATTGGAAAAAACTATTTTAAAGCTCATATGGAACCAAAAAAGAGCCCGCGTCGCCAAGTCAATCCTAAGCCGAATGAACAAAGCTGGAGACATCATACTACCTGACTTCAAACTATACTACAAGGCTACAGTAACCAAAGCAGCATGGTAATGCTACCGAAACAGAGATATAGACCAATGGAACAGAACAGAGCCCTCAGAAATAATGCCACATATCTACAAGTATCTGATCTTTGACAAACCTGACAAAAACAACCAATGGGAAAAGGATTCCCTATTTAATAAATGGTGCTGGGAAAACTGGCTAGCCATACGTAGAAAGCTGAAACTGGATCCCTTCCTTACACCTTACACAAAAATTAATTCAAGATGGATTAAAGACTTAAATGTTAGACCTTAAACCATAAAAACTCTAGAATAAAACCTAGGCAATACCATTCAGGACATAGGCATGGGCAAGGACTTCATGTCTAAAACACCAAAACAATGGAAACAAAAGCCAAAATTGACAAATGGCATCTAATTAAACTAAAGACCTTCTGCACAGCAAAAGAAACTACCATCAGAGTGAACAGGCAACCTACAGAATGGGAGAAAATTTTGGCAACCTACTTATCTGACAAAGGGCTAATATACAGATTCTACAATGAACTCAAACAAATTTACAAGAAAAAACAAACAACTCCATCAAAAAATGGGTGAAGGACATGAACAGACACTTCTCAAAAGAAGATATTTATGCAGCCAAAAAACACATGAAAAAAAATGCTCATCATCACTGGCCATCAGAGAAACGCAAATCAAAAGCACAATGAGATACCATCTCACGCCAGTTAGAATGGCCATCATTAAAATGTCAGGAAACAACAGGTGCTGGAGAGGATGTGGAGAAATAGGAACACTTTTACACTGTTGGTGGGACTGTAAACTAGTTCAACCATTGTGGAAGTCAGTGTGGCGATTCCTCAGGGATCTAGAACTAGAAATACCATTTGACCCAGCCATCCCATTACTGGGTATATACCCAAAGGACTATAAATCATGCTGCTATAAAGACACATGCACACATATGTTTATTGCAGCACTATTCACAATAGCAAAGACTTGGAACCAACCCAAATGTCCAACAATGATAGACTGGATTAAGAAAATGTGGCACATAGACACCATGGAATACTATGCAGCCATAAAAAATGATGAGTTCATGTTTTTTGTAGGGACATGGATGAAACTGGAAATCATCATTCTCAGTAAACTATCGCAAGGACAAAAAACCAAACACCGCATGTTCTCACTCATAGATGGGAATTGAACAATGAGAACACATGGACACAGGAAAGGGAACATCACACTCCGGGGACTGTTGTGGGGTGGGGGGAGGGGGAAGGGATAGCATTAGGAGATATACCTAATGCTAAATGAGGAGTTAATGGGTGCAGCACACCAAAATGGCACATGTATACATGTAACAAACCTGCACATTATGCACATGTACCCTAAAACTTAAAGTATAATAATAATAATAAAAACTACTATAAAATTGACATAAGTATCACAATTTTTATTTTTATTTAGTACTTATATTTACTCCTTCATTTTATTAAATAAAATTGCCTATATAGTTTGCATAAATTAATTCACATCTTCAATCTTACTGACACATTTTTTTTCCTGTTGGCCTCATATTCCTTTTCTGCAAATTTTCTTACAGCAAAATCTGGAAATATAGCCCTTAAAGTTATGTGGTGACACTTTATCACACACGTACATTAAATAGTTCAAAACTATGTTCCTTTATACAAATTGTATACTGATTGTAAGAGATTCTGAGTTAATTTAAACATTGCCATTAATAGTGTATAATCACTGATGAGTAAGACTCTTTGTTGAGTAAACAAGTTTGATTTCAGAGATTATTGATGTTTACGAACATTTGTTCATGAATCAATATTTGGCCATTATGCAAGTTGTATTTTTTTAGAAGATTAATTGAGCTGATTAAGCTATCTTGTTTAAACTGAATTTGGAGGTTAATTCTGAATCTCTTGTGTTTCAAAATCACAACGTTATCCATTATTTTGTTATAATCCAGATTATATTTTCACACATCTTTCAACTTAATTGCTAATTTAATTTGAATTTTAAATATTAACTTTCCCATCAAAAAACTTTATCTGCCTTTCCAAGATTTAATTACTAGATGCTTAACATTTTTCCCCAAGGGCGGATACAAGCTGTCTTACAAATTAGCCTACCCTTGTCCCATGTGGATAATAGTGTATTTATTAGAAACTATAGTCAGATCTTGTATGCTGCCCAACAATACTGCTTTAAATAGATATATAAGCTATCTCTTTGTTCAAAATGAAGATGTGTTCCAATAAGATTCCTTTGATGAATGACTACGGAACATTTAAGAAACAAGTGATTCTATATTAGCCAAGTGCTCACCATCATAGAGGATGGAATGCAATTACCTGGGAACCTGGAATGATAGAAGGTTTGATTTTCCAATAAGCTAGAAGGCTAGTAAAGCATAAAATTTCCAGTATGGTTGGAAAGCTTAGAGATTACACAAATCAAATTAATAATATTTAAATTGATATAATTGTACTTTATATAAATACATTAATGTGCAAGGAATTGACTGCACACTTTGCAAATATTTAACTTCATTTATTCTAAATATATAGATAGATTTGACTTTTTAGCAGTTTTGATTGAATAGTTTATGAATTCTAAGATTATTTCCAACTATGGGATTATTTCCAGGAACTTCTTTATTCCTAACTGGTTTTAAATGCATTACAAAAAATATTTCATAAAATCAACTAGACCAGTTTCCTGGAAGACAATTTTTCCACCAGATGGGAGGGGAGGGTGGTCTCATGATGAAACTGTTCCACCTCAGATCATCAGGCATTAGATCCCTCAGATGCGCAGTTCACAATAGGGTTTGAGCAACAGTGAGGCTCTAATGCGTCGCTGATCTCACAGGAGGCAAAGCTCAGGCAGTAATGCTCTCTCACCCTCTCCTCACCTCCAGCTGTGAGGCCTGCTTCCTAAATGGACACAAACCAGTACTGGTCCCTGGCCCGGGAGCTGAGGACGCTTGCTGTAGCAGATATTCCTGGACTAATAGATCTTACTACAATAATCTGTATCTAATTTTATAGCAGGCAATGTATTAACTAAACCTAATGCAGAGACTTAAAGCTATATCACAAAATGCCCATGGGGAGAACTGGAGATGCAGTGTGTTTCCTATATAAACTATTTTAAAATACTTTGGCTCTACTTTGTTATGCTCTATTCTAGAATTTGGCAAACTGCAGCTTGAAGCCATATATGCCTGCCTTCCTGTTTTGGTAAATAAAATTTTATGAGACCACACCCCTGCTCATTACTGCTGTGTGTAGCTGCTTTTGTGCTTGTAGCTGTGTAGTTGCTATAAAGACCTTATCTGTTGTATTCCTAGGGCTGTCTTTATGAACATGTGCCCAGTGCACTCCCACAGGGTACCACACAGAGAAGGGCTTATATTTAAGGTCTAATTTTCTGCAATTACATTATTGAAATTCTTAAAACATTCATTTTTGAATTAGTGTTTATAAAGTCTGCTGGGATAACATATGATATACTGGGGGCTTAATGCCTCAGCTCATATATTTTTCCAACCTGCTTTTCTCCGCAGGAAGAATTTTTCTGACAGCTGCTCCCAGTCAACCCTGTCTGCCTGTCCTTGTCCTTCCTGATCTGGTGCGTCGGTGGCTGCCGTCCATTGGCCAGAACAGTTACAGATTACATTAGTCAGGGAGATCCATGTTCCACCATGCAGATATCCTGGTCTGGAATGCAGGGAGGATTGGGCTCTGGAGTTGGCCAGAAATGTCTCAGGGAGGGGCAAGGTGGCAATCATCCTCCCCGGACCAGCAGTGGTACAGTGAATTCCCCAAATGAATAGACAGAAGCTTTTTGCCCACTCCCATCCATTACTTTTCACGGAGTCCTTTTGTAGCTGAACCTGTTTTTCTCCTAAGCCTGTCAGAAGTTAGTAGTATCTGACTCTACTATATCTTTCTGATCAGGGAAAAACCTCCAGACTTACCTCTTATCTCCTTAACTTTCATGGCATCTCAAACTTGTTATCTAGACTACTTTGCTAGCTTTATGTTGTCTTTAAAGATTGCTTTTACATTTATTTGGAACTTTTTCAGTGACCTGAAGCAAAAGTGATCCATCTTTATTAGAAGTAAAAATCCACTAACTAAGAAATAAACATTGTTCTTCAAGTTGTTCAAGACATTTTAACAGGAGTTTATTTTTAAAAATCTCGTAATTGTTATACTTAACATGAAAAGGAAATTGGCTTGATGATTCAAATTATTTTAAATAATTTTACTTTAAACTGCAATTTTCTTTTCAAATACTGCACAAACTACCAATTCAGTAGGTAACATTTGAAGACCTGCTGAATTTCTCATATGTCCAGAATGACACTATACACATAGCTGAAGCTGAAGAAAATTTCAATTTATTAATCATGTGCAGATGCATTCTCTCTGGCAATTTAATTTATTTAATGCCCAGGAACAAATGGATAAGATATTTATGTGTCATATTAATGGGAACATAGCATCTTTCTCACAAGGGGTTCAAACCATTTTTAAATTTAATTTACTCTCAAACTGTGATGATACTAATATAATTATCTTTCATATTATACCTAAGATTCAAAATAAAAGGAGTAACCAAAATTGCCAGAAATTATGAGATGCAAATTTGTGATCAGAGGAAAGAGCCTTTCGGTTCTAAGGTACTTATTTTAAACAATGAAGCCAAATATCGAGGAAATTGCACTAATGAAAAATATATTCACTATCTGTTGTTTCTTTTAAATGAATAATTGATTCAAATCAGCACTTTGGTTTTGGGAACAAGGTATTGGAATTAGAATCTCACCTGAATTTATATGATGCAAGTGATGGCAGATTAATTCATTGTTTTTAAGTTTCTATGTCCACTCTACCGAAATCATTCTGACAAAAATCATTAGAAAAATATAAATTCACTTCTATAGTGATATCCTCCTAAAATGATAACCTGACATGTCTTATTTTTGCCAAGCGGCTTCATCTAAAACAGCATATTGTAATGTGAAAAGGATTCGGTGATCAGAAACAGTTTAGAAATGTCAGTGTAGGCAACAGAAGATCACAGCGATCTATCACTGAAGTTCCTTTCGTGGGATATAGGATAGATCATAATGTTTTGTTCAATAAAAGGAAAATGTAAAACTGTAGAAACATGAAAGCAAAGTGATAAACAGGAGGCTACGTCCAGCATCTAAAACAAGAATCTGGATGATGCTCCTGTCAGTACTTTTGTCTAAAACGAGCACGGAGAATTCAATGATTTATATCTTAGAGTGATATTGTACTATTGAGGGAAATCATATTAACAGGAAAAAAAAGTTTACCTATGAGACTTTTGTTATTGTTAATTTGACGAAAATTTACCAGTTCCTGCATTAACACTTAGAAATCTTGCTTGTAAAAACAAATTAAAACAGAACAAACAAAAACATCTCTAAAACACCATAACAATCTTTTATAAAACAATGATGAGTTATATGTAGTTGATTTTTGCCAACGTGTTAGAATATGTGGTGTTCTGTACTGCTTTTTAAGCAATTGATAATGTCCAAATCTCAAGCTTATTTTTACATTTAAATAAAGGAAGTTATTTATTATTACATACTCATATACATTAATCAAAATATATAAAATCTTTAAAAACTATGTCAATGGAAAGATACCTTTCTGTTATAAATTTCATATATGTGTCCTTCGAAAATTCACAAGATGAAATTCCAAACACCCATGTGATATTAGGAAGTGGTACCTTTGAGAAGTAATTGGGTCATGAGGGCTCTGCCTTTATGAGAGAAACTCCAGAAAGCTCACTAGTTCTCTTTTTGCCATCTAAGAATATGAGAAGATGGCAAATGGCAATCTGAAGCATTCCATCACCAGGATCCAATCGTCCTGTCACTGGATCTCTGTCTTCTAGCCTCTGGAACTGCGATACATTTTTGTTGTTTATAAGCCATCCAGGCTATGGTACTTGTTATAGCAGCCCAAAGATACAAAGATACTTTCCCTTTCCTGTGAGGGTTTTTCAAAGATCTAGTATCCACATGGTATTTTCTAACACCTACCAAGGAATTATTTGACTACATTTTTATTATTGTATCTTTGAACAAGAAATTAATTATACAATCCCTTTCCTGAACTTTCTCTCAACCTCCTTCTTTATTTTTTGGCTTGCTTTTATACTGATATCAGCCAAGAAAATACTCCCTTTTCTTTTAAGAATCCTTCCCTAGCCCATCTTGTTCTGATAGATGCTTTTCCTTTATGTTCACTCTATTACAGTTTCCATAACTTTATCACAGTATGCCATATTTGCCTACTTATCTATCTGCCTTCTACAGTAATTACCATACACCACTTTTGCTTTCTGTCCTCTTCACCATTTCCCCCAGACACAAGACTGAGTACTTCACATTTTGCAGGTACTCAGTTGAATAGATAAAGTCCTCAGTTAAAAATAGCAATGCCCTATCAGAAAGATTACTAAGTGAATAACGGCCTTCTGTTTCCTGATTCGTAAAATGGCACAAAGGCTAATTACAGAAAGCAATGTCTAGCCAAGAAGGAGTAGAAGGCTTTAAGTCAATGCATACAGTGCACCACAATTAAAGTTAGAAATATCCCAGTTTTGTCTGGTGTCAGCCCTGATCTCAACATATATTTCACTACAAAACTCTTAATTTGCACAATTATGCATTCATATGTTGTTTTCAATTTCTTCTTGGTCATAAAAATATTGATTTTGTACTCTAACTTTACACAAGGAAAAAAAAAAAAGAAACAATTCAAATTGTACCTGGTGTAATTATATTCCAAAGACTGTTTCAAAGCAAATTTCAGAGCACAAACCCAAGATGATCATCAGGCTATAGAATGTGATAGTTATAGTCACTATCAATCAAAAGTAATAGAAGTGATTTCTGACCAAATAATAAAATTTATGTTTTCATTATCTTTATGGTACACCTAAAACGACCATGAAATAAACTAATTCATTCTATTTTGTGAAATAAACTGAATGTACTTCACACTATTACTAGCAATTCTACTTTAATAGATTAATACATTGCCAAATAACATTCCTGAAGGTGTAGTAAGAAATAAATTTACCACCTAGAGTTTTATTTCTTCTCTTATCTTTTACAATGCATATGACTGCTTAAATGATCTATTTAGCCCTCTATTTTTTCACTATATATTAGTTAATATTACTTAGCAATATATTTTTATTATTATACACTTATTCAAGAAAAAATAATGTTTATATATTTAATTTTCACTTTGCATAAAACTACATCTGATACTTTTATTAAAAACATTTATTGCAATTTAATTTTACTTTGAAGTTGTGATTACTCACAGAAGCTGGTTCAAATATTTCTTAGTCTTAAAACACTCACACTTCATTGTTGTCTAGCCAAATTTTGTTGGCAAATTAATGACTGTTTCTTACTTTTGTAATTAGTTTTTGGGACTCTAATTTACATTTTAGAACTGAACTGTCTGAGACAATAATGAATAGTCACTATTAGACATGTAAAATTTGAGTAGTTCAAATTCAGGTGTGCTGTAAGTATAAAAAATACAGATTTTCAAAAACAGTAAAAAGGTGAATACTGTAAAATATCTCAATAAGGCAACTGAAACTTTTTAAATATATTGGAGTCAAATATATAATTAAAATTAATTTTTACTTTATTTTCACTTTTTTAACATGGCTACTAGAAATTTTAAAATTGCATAAATAGCTTGCCTTTGTGGCTTACATTGTATTTCCTTTGGTCTATGCTGTTCTAGCTTTGCTCAGTGGTCCTTCTGCATATTGTTGCCCTCATTTTTCTTTAAATCTTTAACTATTTTGTTTTTCCACCTGAAAAATACTGTTTCAGAGGGTCATTTTCACATTATTGGTACCAACCTATAATACTTAAACTCTTAAGTTGGTTGCAGTGGCACACACCTGTAGTCCCAGCTGTTCAGGAGGCTAAGGCAGGAGGATTGCTTGAGACCAGGAGTTTGAGGACAGCCTGGGCAACATAGAAAGACCCCATTTATTTTAAAAAATGTACACATAACTGAACTCATAAAATTTCCCTTACAGCTTTACTATTTAATATGTAGAGGAGACTGCTGGGTGTGTGTGTGTGTGTGTGTGTGTGTGTGTGTGACTAAGAGAGAATTCTGAAGGATTAACATGTGTCAGATCCTCTTTTAGTGATATTACATGAGATGTCTCATTTTAATTAAAGTCCACGTAAGAGAAATATCATTCCTATTTTACAGAGAAAGAATCTTGAGGAAGATTGAGTAACTTGTCCAGTGTGTGCTTCTCTAAAGAAAACATTATCTTAATTGATAAAATCTTTACAATACCATATTATAATAATATAGCTATTTTCAAAAAAAATATTAGCAATATTAGTTCCATGGGCATTATAAATTTTAATATCCTCAAAATTTTCTTGTAATATCTCTTTAGTTTTTTCAAGTGTACCTTGACTTAATTTTGCAACAATTCACTTAAGGCTGCTGGTACTTTTATCTTGTCCAATGTTATTATCTTTTCATATGAATTCTATATGACTTAATGAATATAAACCTTAAAGTGTTTTAAAATTGTCTCTAATATCACATGTACTTAATTCTTGGGATAATTTGGATAATAAAAGCAGAAAACAAATACTATTATTTGTATTGTAACAGTATATGGTAATAATATATGTCATAGATCTGGTTTCAGTATATTAAGAACTGTTTTGAAATCAATATAAAGATATTTTAGTCATTAAAAATGTACAGATGGTATAGTTATGATAAATTGTTGATATTCCAAAGTAAATTATAACAAGAATTATAACAATGTCACAAGATCCTCCGGGTGTCACTTCACCAGTCAGACACCTCTGTGTCTGGCTCTGCTTGAGATTTGCTGGCACCTGCTAGGCTTGTTCCGCCCACCCAGCCCAGCAGGCTTCACTCATCTCACGCTGCCAGCCCAGATCCCACACCTGCCAAGGCTGAGCCAGGTGCAGAGTGGTAAGGAGTGTGTGCGTGAATGAGTGCAGGGTCCAGCCACTGCGTACAGGCAGGCACGCCAGCTACTGCTACTGCAGTGGGGCACGCGGCTCCGGGCCCTGGCATAGGTGCGAGTTTGTGTTAGGCTACAGCTGGACCAGACATACAAACCACAAGCAGTCTCTGCTGCAGGCACCAGCATCCAGAGGAGGAGAACACAGTGGCAACTGAGAGCTCGAAGATGCCAGGAACTGTGGAGCCCCAAAGAGGGTGTTACAACATGTCACAGCCCTGGCTTGTGGAGCTCCGAGGTCTGGGCTCCCAGAACTGCCACTCTTCACTCTTACAGTCCGGGAGTGTGTCACCACCTGCAAGCCAGCAAGCCAGCCAGGAACATGTCACAGCTCCTTTCACTCCCGAGGTTTGGTGGGACCTGAGTTCTTTTCCTGAATCCAAGAAGAATGAGGTTACACTGAAAACTGGAGGGTTAGCAAGGCAGAGAGGAGTTTTATTGAGTGACAGAATAGCTCTCAGGAGACCCAAAATGGGTAACTCCTTTCCACAGCCAGGTCTTTGTGTAGAGGACACCCGAAGTGGGTAGCTCCTATCTGCAGGGAGGTCATCAGGAAGAGTGTCTGAATCTGGCTGAGTCCTGGGGTTTTTATGAGCTCACAAGGGAGGAAATCCACGCTGATTGGTTCATGGGTGGCCATGGGAGGGCCTGGAAAAAGTACCCTAAGTTCTCACTCTGGTCACAGACTCCACCCAGAATGGGCATCGGAGCCCCCAGGCTTCAGGCTGTCCATTGCTCTTGCTTGAAGGTGGGGTTTCACTGGGGACCTTCTTCCCTGCCTAGAAACCTGTCTGCCTCCTGCTGCCATCCACATGCCATCCAGGGTGCCCAGGCTGTCAGTGCCAAGGGGCAACTGCAGGCCAGCACCAAGCTGACCTCAGACACCTGGCCTCCCTCCCAAGCTCACCAGCACCCAAAGCCTGGAGGGGGTCAAGGCGGCGGGCGGGGGGTGGTATGTCAGCGCAGCTTTGAGTGTGTGCACACCAAGCTAGCTTACGACGGTGCCTGGGCTCGGCCACAGCTTTGCTCTACACTGGAGCAGGCACTGGGAGTGGGGAGAGGACAGAGACCAGGAGCAGGCACTTACTAACCTGCAGGGGCAGGGGGTTTCCCAGGCCCCCAGGAGCACAAGGATATCTGGGTCAGGAGCCACAGCTGGGTGGCTGCCGCTGCACCTGGGAACACTGGGCTCCTGATTGTTCCCAGCCCCTGCCAGCTCCATAGATTGCACATCCCCAGTCAAGCCTCCCCACTGCAGCTGGCTTCCCTGTAGTAGCTGTTCCAGATGGGCCGCCACTGCCACCAACAAGATGAACAACAAGAATATAGCAAGAAACACAACTTCAGATATAGCAAAAAGAAAAATGGGACTGAAAGAAATTACCTTTCTACTTGACCCCAAGATGCACTGTCGTGTCATTCATTCTGTAAATGCATCAGCCTGGCCTATGTCTGGAGAACACACAGAGGATAATTCTGACAATGTCAAATCTAGGTTAGTCCTACACTGTGTTTTGCTCCATAACTCCAGAAAAGTCACAACCTCACCATATCCTAGTTTCCTTAATTATAATAAGAGAGAGTTTGATGAAATGGAAGATTTTAAACAATCTCCCACTTCTAATAATATCACAGTCCTTTAAAATCTGTTTAGAAACATCAAAGTTAATATTACACAAAATCCATAATACATGAAATAGAATAAAGAGAGAAGCTATAATAAATAAAAACCTAAGCAAAATAAATAAAAGCAGGCCGGGTGCAGTGGCTCACGCCTGTAATCCCAACACTTTTGAGAGGCTGATGATGTGGGCAGATCACTTGAGGCCAGGAATTTGAAATCAGTCTTTAGTTTTTTTCTGGCCAACATGGCAAAACCCCATTTCTGCTAAAAATACAAAAATTAGCTGGGCATGGTGGCTTATGCCTGTAATCCCAGATACTACAAAGGCTGAGGCACAAGAACTGCTCGAACCTGGGAGGCCAAGGTTGCAGTGAGCTGAGATCACGTCACTGCACTCTAGCCTGTGCAAGAGTAAGCACTATCTCAAAAAGAGAAAAAAAGAAAAGAAAGAAAAGAAAAAAAAATTTTTTTGGCTACTCCCAATAGATTTTGCATGTAACTACTGGGTTGTTTTTCTGCAGGTACAGAAATGATTGCCACATATTCACTCCCCAAGATTAGGCTGTAAGGTTTTTCATGGGCATAAATATAATTTTTATCTTTGCATCTTAATAACCAAACCCAAATAGGAATAACTCAATCTCAGTTAACTATTAATAAAGAAGAAATACTGTGTTTTTACTATAGTTTACATCATCAAATAAAGTATACAGTTGAACAATTTTCTGAATAATTATCATTTAAATACCATGTTTATTTCATTAATTATAGCTCTAGATATTTTGATACACAAATAGTATAGTTATAAAACTTTTCCAACAAAGTTGTCCAATTTTTGAGTTTATGGTACTGAAAATTACTTTATATCTAATTTTTGATGTATCTTTTAGCTTGTACCTTTCAAGCAGCATTAATTTAGAATTTACAGTCCTTTGAATTTCAAAAATTAGTTCAAAGATTTTTATTGCAGTCTTACCTAAAATACTTTCTAGTTTCTTTAAAATATTTCAAACACTTTGATGACATTTTTTAAATGATATTAAAGAATGTATTTCAGTTTTAGTTTATGTTTTGTCAAATATTTATAATGATCATACCCTACATTATATCTATTACTCAAAACACTGACAAACTGTAATCTGCATTTACTAATATACTAAGATGCTAATATTCATTCATTCATAATAAGATATATCAACCACTATAATACTTGTAATAATATTTATACTCATATTTATATTATAAAATATAATAATTATAATATATTATAATTATATACAAATATATATAATATATAACATATATTATTATGTAACACATAATAATATATAACATATATTATTAATGTAACACATAATAATATATAACATATATTATTAATGTAACACATAATAATATATAATATATTATTAATATAACATATAGTATATTATTATATATTGTATATAATATAATTTAACATAATAATACATTATTATATATTGTGTATAATATATAATTATATAATGATAACAATATTCAAAACTTGTATATATTGCAGGACACAAATAAAGGTGTTAGACTGTTCTTGGTGTCCATGATTTTGTAATTTTCACTTCAGAAATACATGTGTGTGTATGTGGTGTATGTGTGGGTATTTAAGCAAGACTTTTACTCATTGTATAGAAAATATTGTTCAACATGCACTGAAATGATGGCATGCATCTCTGCCATCCATAGGCAGACATAATTCTGCATGTCTTTCACATTTTTTATTCTTTCTGAAGGATCTAAAAGCACACAACTTTTAGGTTAAAGCGTATTAAATGAATATATATAATGAATATGCGTAATATAATGAATATACAAAGTACAACATTTACATTAAAGAGTATAAAATGAGTATGTATATTATATATTACTGGTCCCATACACAGTATCTTCTTATTCTATGGGTACATCCATGTCATTATATTTTTTAAAGCTTTCTGGTGGTTGTAAGTGGCAGAGAGATTTGACAACCAATGGTCTAGCCATAATCTTCAAGACTGAAGATTTTTTTTTAAAGACCTGTTGGTACTTTGTTATTTTTTCATCATCTCTTATTTTGATTGTTGCTACCTTGGATAATTCACAGATATTCTCAGATTAAAAGTTGTTTGCTCTTGAATTTACTCCGTATCTTGCGGACAATACTAACGAAAATGTGATTGGAAAGACCCAGAGCGTCAATGTTATCTCCTGCTAAGGCTGACAATCAACTTTGCCCCCAGTGGCATTTATTTTTCTACAGGCAAGTTGGGACCCACATCTTAGACTGCCATCCATAGGCAGAGATAATTTAAGACTCCATGTTGGATATTTTCATGTAGGCTCTATTAACATTACAGTCTGTAACACAAAATTTGCTTAGGCAAACACTTTCCATTAACCAGACCTAAACCTTTAATGCTCCCAATTAGCTGAAGAGACTTCTTGAGTCACCATTTACTTCTCTCTCAAGACTCCCTCTATTAGTTCTATTTCTCAAATATTTATAGTGCAGTCCCTCTTTTCTATTTCATTTGTCATTGAATCCAGACCCTCATTATCTCTTACATTTTTTATTGACCTAGTTGTTAACTCCCAGGTGTATCATGTTCGTGTGTCTCATTTTGCTTTTCTAATGGGTAATGGTATGTATTAAATGGTATCTTTTAGATGTATTCAAAAGGTAATGTAACAGTTTTATTTTTAACTGTCAATATGTACAATGTTTTAGAAATTACCACCTTTTAAATATTTAAACTAATAAATTTTAGATGGCATCTTAAAAATATGTAGGGCTGTCAACAGTTTTTCAAAATACTTTTGGAGGTTAGAAATGCAAAAACAATGAAAACCACTACTCTACTTCTATTACAAATCTTTTAAAATACATGTTATTATAACCTTGAAAGTGCTGATTCATACCATGAATATTATTTAGTTAATATTAATAAGCAGAATTGTATATAACATTTAATATTTTTATCGGAAAGTAATTTTCTAAATTAGTTAAATGGTTATAAAAATACAGTATTTTAATGCAAATATTTTACAATATCCTAATTTCTCCACAACTTTCTCATTGTACAATTTTTTGTATATTATGTAAACATGCTATATATGTATATAATAATTTTTGTATATAATAATTACAGAAAATTACCATATACACCATATACACATATAGCATGCATGTTTAGTAAAGACAAAAAAAATTAGCCTACTATCTGACTACTGTATTTCCTCTGGAAGAAGCTATGTTTGTTCAAGAGGCAATTTGACATTTTATATTTGCAAAAAGTTATCAGCAAATATCAGGAACAAACATCAGATGTGAGCTAGCAAAAGACAAGAAAAGATCAAATTCAAATGAGGCAGCTTAATAATAAAACATATAGCAGGGTACATATCACCCACGGGGTCATAGCCAAACAATTTGAAGAGGAAGAGTTAATATATTTTAATAGTCACCTATAACTTATTGTAGTGTATTCCCATATTGTTATCCAAAATTTGTAGTTAATATAAGGACAGAATGGAAAGAATGAAATAAATGAAAAAAACCCTGAAATATTAGAAATCTTCCAAATTTAATAAACATAGGAATCTTGAAGTAAGTATACCATGTTTCTTGGACCTCCAGAGCAAGACTCTGGAGGTAGCTGGTCAGGGTGCTCAATGTCACAAAATATATAAAGTTTGAGGGAGTTTTATTTTAAATTTCACAGGGACAGAATGTCTTCAGTAGATATGACTTATATATAATTAGCCTAACAGAAATGAAATGAAATAAATACTGTGTTAATTAAGTTAATTTTATTTCTATAGTCAGTTGTAAAAGTTTCCTTTGGCAACTGCTAAAAATGTGCTGTGATTTTAACAGTCCTCTGCATGAAGTACAGTTTAAATAATTTTGTAAAAATGTGATATTAATTGGCTGAGACTTCCAAAGCAATTATAATATCTGTGGGTGGTTTGAAGCTGATACTGATCATTGATGCTTCATCAAGTTTAATAAAATGATACTTTTTTTGCCTGAATAAATTCTAAGCCAGTGAGCCATGTAGTACCACTTTTTCAGCAACACTTACAGAATTCATACAATGTTAGTTCTAGAAAGAATTAAGTATCCTTTCATCCAACTGCTTCATTTTACTGATAAAGAAATTGCAGTCGAGAGAATTTGTTCAAACAATTATATAACAAGCCCTGTCTGGTGAGACAAACTTGAATTTATGTCTCCAGCTTCTTAGTTTAGTACATACTCATTTCAACACAAAACACTGCCAAGGTTTTAGTGAAAAGGATATCAGTAATTCATTACCAATTATACCAGTTGCAAAATTAAATCAAAATATCTCAGAAATTCAGTAAAATATTCAATAATTATTTCAAGTTCATTCACTAAATATGTAGTCATATTACAGAGTATTTGCAGGAGAAAATTAATATAAAACTGTTATATTTTTGTTTTTGTTAATTTAATATTCAGCCACACTTTCATGTATGACCAAAATTTATTTGTTATAGAAAACCATTCAATTTCAGCAATATTTTATAAAGCATAGTATCTCTTTTGAAATATATAACAAAATTAAGACTACCAATCTCCAAAAGTTAATTATGCAGTTATTTTTTTTCTAAAGAAAACCCCACTTTCCAATTGACAACCATTATGACATTGTACACAGAGAATATAAAAATTTAGTTAACTAATGCATGGCACTTAAAACTGTGGATCAGATTCAAGTTTGCTATGAAGTTAGAGTAGGTAGATAGGCAGATAATAGTAGGGCAGGATAGGGCCCCAAGTAATGTCAGGTGACTGTCTTGTAATCGTCAGGTGGCCCCTTAATTGTGGGCCACAACTCCCATTAAAATCCTAAGAATTGAGCAAGCATGTGGCAGATGACATGATTGTATATTTAGAAAACCCCATTGTCTCAGCCCAAAATCTCCTTAAGCTTATGAGCAACTTCAGCAAAGTGTCAAGGTACAAAAGCAATCTGCAGAAATCACAAGCAATCCTATACACCAATAATAGAGAGCCAAATCATGAGTGAACTCCCATTCACAATTGCTACAAAGAGAATAAAAATACCTAGGAACACAACTTACAAGGGATGTGAAGGACCTCTTCAAGGAGAGCTACAAACCACTGCTCAAGGAAACGAGAGAGGACACAAACAAATGGAAAAACATTGCGTGCTCATAGATAGGAATAACCAATATTGAAAAAATGGCCATACTGCCCAAAGTAATTTATAGATTCAACGCTATCCCCATTAAGTAATCATTGACTTTCTTCAAAGAGTTAGAAAAAAACTACATTAAATTTCATATGGAACCAAAAAAGAGCCTATATAGCCAAGACAATCCTAAGCAAAAAGAACAAAGTGGGAGGCATCATGCTTCCTGACTTCAAACTATCCTACAAGGCTGCAGTAACGAAAACAGCATGGTACTGGTACCAAAACAGATATATAGACCAATGGAACAGAACAGAGGCCTCAGAAATAATGCCACACATCTACAGTCATCTGATCTTTGACAAACCTGACAAAAACAGGCAATGGGGAAAGGATTCCCTATTTAATAAATGGTGTTAGGAAAACTGGCTAGCCATATGCAGAAAATTGAAACTGGACCCCTTCCTTACACCTTATACAAAAATTAACTCAAGATGGATTAAAGATTTTAACATAAGACCTAAAACCATAAAAACCCTAGAAGAAAACCTAGGCAATACCATTCAGGACATAGGCATGGGCAAAGACTTCACGACTTTTAAAACACCAAAAGCAATGGCAACAAAAGCCAAAATTAACAAATGGGATCTAATTAAACTAATGAGCTTCTGCACAGCAAAAGAAACTATCATCACAGTGAACAGGCAACCTACAGAATGGGAGAAATTTTTCTCAATCTATCCATCTGACAAAGGGATAATATCCAGAATCTACAAGGAACTTAAATTTAAAAGAAACAAACAACCCCATTAAAAAGTGGGTGAAGGATATGAACAGACACTTCTCAAAAGAAGACATTTATGCGGCCAACAAACATATGAAAAAAAGCTCACCTTCACTGGTCATTAGATAAATGCAAATCAAAACCACAATGAGATACCATCCTACGCCAGTTAGAATAGTGATCATTAAAAAGTCAGGAAACAACAGATGCTGGAGAGGATGTGGAGAAATAGGAATGCTTTTATACCGTTGGTGGGAGTGTAGATTGGTTCAACCACTGTGGAAGACAGTGTGGCAATTCCTCAAGGATCTAGAACCAGAAATACCATCTGACTCAGCAATCCCATTACTGGGTATATACCCAAAGGATTATATATCATGCTACTATAAAGACACATACACATGTATGTTTATTGTGGCACTGTTCACAATAGCAAAGACTTGGAACCAACCCAAATGCCTATCAGTGATAGACTGGATAAAGAAAATGTGGCACATATACAACATGGAACACTATGCAGCCATAAAAAAGGACTAGTTCATGTCCTTTGTAGGGACATGGATGAAGCTGGCAATCATCATTCTCAGCAAACTAACACAGGAACAGAAAACCAAACCCCGCATGTTCTCACTCATAAGTGGTAGTTGAACAATGAGAACATATGGACACAGGGAGGGGAACATCACACACCAGGGCCTGTTGTAGGGTGGGGGGCTAGGGGAGTGATAGCATTCAGAGAAATACCTAATGTAGATGACGGGTTGATGGGTACAGCAAACCACCATGGCACGTGTATACCTATGTAACAAACCTGTACATTCTGCACATGTATCCCAGAACTTAAAGTATTAAAAAAAAAAAAAAAAAGAATTGAGCAAACATATTCAGGCATGGGCAGTAAATGGCAAAATGTTGGAATTTGACTTTCCTTGGGGACATGTATAGGTGTGTACAGTAAGGGTCAAAATGGTGGAGTTTGACCTTCCACCAGATGCACTAGACTGGTAAGGGAAAATTTCCCCAAGCAAGCATGCCTGTAACTTCAACCACCAAGTGGCACACTCAGCATCTCCAGTATACTGGCAAGTCACTGAGCATGTGGTGATTAGCCAACAGCTCACACAAGGGGAAGGATGAGGGGACAAGACCTGGAACAAAAAAAGAACAGGAAATAGCAATTCTTTAAGAGCCTTGAACCAACAATCAGGTAGGGCACTCAATCTTTTGAGTTGCCTGCTTGGTTTCTTCCAAGTGTATTTTTCTTTGCATCAGTAAACTCTCATTTCTGCCTTAAATCTACTTTTGTGTGTTGGCTGAATTCTTTCTCTCAACAAGACAAGAATTGAGGACTGCAGAGTCTACCCAGACTTGCCACCAGTAACAAAAGTTAAAAAACAAAAACAAACAAACAAAAACCTCTATATTTAATCATGGTGTCATCAGCCTAGCTCTATGACCTTAAGAAGCTAACTTAACATGTTAGAGCCTAAATTTCATCATCTAAAAAGTAAGAAAATTATACACAATGAATTCAGAGTTTCCTTCTTCTCTAGGTTTATATGATTTAGTAGTTTAAAAAATCATATCCAAAGAGTTAGTTCAGAAATTTACAGAAAGTACAAAATAACAATATGACTGCATTTTTAAAAATCAAAGAAAATTTGTTTACCACAGAAACATAGGTTAAATTACTTAGCACATCATCATGATTTTAATGTGTCCCCCCAAAGTTCATGTGTTGGAAACTTACTCCCCAGTTCAAGTGTTGGTAGGTGGGGCCAAATAAAGGTGCTCAGATCATGAGGGTTCTGCCCTTATGAATGGATTAATGCTGTTACTGTGGGAATGGACTGTTAGAAAATCTAGATCAGTCCCTTCTTGCTCTTGCCCTCTCTTGTCCTTCCACTTTCTGCCATGAGAAAACATTGCAAGAAGGCTGACACCAGATCCAGGTACTTCAGCCTGGGAATGCCCACTCTTCAGAACTGTCAGAAATACATATGTGTATGAATAAAACATATATATACACACACATATATATCATATATACATATAAATTCAATATAAGTTACCTGTTCTAACAGATACATTTTCTAAAATGGTGACCCAAATGAAATGAAAAAGTATTTATATTTGTATAGTAATAAAAGAGAAGTAAAATATTTTAGATTATAAATTGATGTTTATTGAATATATATTAGTCAACATTCCATCTAAACTCTATAACTAGTCTAAAAAGAGTAGGTAATAAAAATGATGCAGCTTTTAAATAAGGCCAGATGATCACTGAATGTCTTCTAATATTCCACTAAAGGACTGCTTCAAAAATTCAAGTCCATTAAGGATTATTTAGGTTTCTAGGAAATGTATCATTATTTTATTTTTCATGTTTGCTATTAATGAAAGCCTCACACTTGGTGAAGTTATATGTTAACCTCTAGTTTTCAGGCCAATTAAAATAAATTTTGGTAGTAAAAAAGATAACCCCTAGTGGATTTATAGTTATGCAGAGTTTTAACCAGTTTCTTTTCTAAGCTAGGTATATTATTCAAATACTGTCTGAATATTTCCCCCTTAAGTGGGGCTTTCTGGACCCTTAACTGAACTTGTAATTGCCTAATTGGCTTGCATTTTTCTTATCAGTCTATCTGCCTCATGTCAGGGGTTTTTCAATGACTCTTTAAGGGACCAAGAGCCCATGGCCCCCTCATTAGCTATTTAAAGAATTAAATAAACTTTTTAACACGTTTATGTTTTACATAAGTGAAAATTATTCTTTAAATTAAAAACAGAAAATAATAACAAAAGAGTTGAGCAGAACTTTTCAATGACAAAATTAGACTAGGTAATTTCTATGTGGTCATGTCCTCCAAGCTGCTTTTGTTTCTAAAGTGGCTCACTTATTGGATTTTCTCAGGAGAAGCAGTTGAGAAATAGTGCTGTGTATGTCAGGCTGTCTTTTCTAATTGACAAAAGTTACTCGTGACTTATCTCAAGAATACAAAATTGAAGAATTAGAGACAAATGTACGTATACAAAACACTGATGAAACCACATTTGCAAAAATTATCACAGTGAGAATATTATGACAGTGAAAGTGATCTGACCTGAGTCCATGTTGCTTCTAACTTCCAAACTGTCCTTGTTCATCCCTGGACATAGGCCAAACTAACTTTGTGAGGAACTTAGTTTACAGTTTAACTTTGAGACAAAGATGATAACTGTCAGGCCTCCCGGCCCAAGCTAAGCCATCATATCCCCAGTGACCTGCAGGTATACATCCAGATGGCCTGAAGTAACTGAAGAATGACAAAAGAAATGCAAATTGATTGTTCCTGCCTTAACTGATAACATTTCTTGTGAAATTCCTTCTCCTGGCTCAAAAGCTCCCCCACTGAGCACCTTGTGACCCCCGCCCCTGCCCACAGAGAACTACCCGCTTTGACTGTAATTTTCCTTTACCTACCCAAATGCTATAAAACGGCCCCACCCCTATTTCCCTTCACTGACTCTTTTCGGACTCAGCCCGCCTGCACCCAGATGAAATAAACAGCCTTGCTGCTCACACAAAGCCTGTTTGGTGATCTCTTCACAGGGACACGAGTGAAAATAACAGTTTTTCGAAAACAAATTTTCTTCTTGCCTGGGGACCAGACTGCCGTTGTAGGACTAACAAATTAGCTACATGATTACAAATTGTGGCTTAGGAGTCACTCAGCTGGTGGCCACAAGATTCTGCACCTCCTCAATTGTTCCTAGGGTTAACACCACTCTCCTAAAACCGAAGATTGGTGCTCAAGATATTCTTCAGACTCTGCACTCAGTGGATCAGCTGCCCCCACCCAAATCAATAAACTGGCTCATCTGGTTTTGTGGTTTCGACCCAGGATCTGACTCAACACAAAGGACAGCTTTGATTCCCTCTGATTTTATCTCCAACCCGACCAATCAGCAATGCTCACTCCCTGGCCTCCTACCTGCCAAATTATCCTCAAAAAGATCCAGTCTCTGAATTCGGGGTGAGACTAATTTGAGTAATAATAAAACTCAGGTCTTCCTTTCAGACTGCTGTGTGTGAATTAACCTCTTTCTCTATTTTAATGCCTTTATCTTGATAAATCAGCTCAATCTAGGCAGCAGGCAAAATGAACCCGTTGAATGGTTACGTTAATGTGGAAGGACAAGGGAGTTGGAATGAGGGAAAGAGGAGTCAGCCATGAAAGAAAGATTCAAATATTCTAAGTATGGACTCTTACTCCATCCTCAATGACTGGCAGGTTTTCAGCTCTAGGTGTGTGGGGACAGGTGGAAAATAAAAAATAAAAAAAAAAGGTTATTTTCCTCTAGGGAAAAAGTAAAAGATACTCAAGGGGATAGGTTTCCTCCTCCAATTCTGCCAGTATACTTGAGATTACTGAACATTTTCCCTACCAACTAAATGAAGCTTGCAAAGAAAGAAGAGCCTAGACCTTTCTTAAGAATGGTAATGAATTAGCATCACACTTATAAATAGCCTATGCAGAAAACATGCTAAATTATGCTTAGCAAATAGGTTCTCTATACTCTTCAATGATTTACTAGGACCTTTTTTGGGAACTCATCAGCAAGTCATTTTGAAGTTATCATGCTGTGATTAACTGCTGTGCCATTTTTCCCCTCAAAATTCATGAAAAATGCAGAGTTACTATCTACTTCACCCACTGTACGAGTTTCACAACTGACTTTTATCATGATCTCTCATGCTGGGTTTATAGATTGCTTGAACTGGGGGTGAGAACGCCTGCTGATACTGTCACAGAGCAGTCTAGTTAGGCTCCACTAAGTGAATCCGTTAAAACTGTCAACAAAAAATAGCCAATAACTTTTAAGATAAACAGAGATGGACTCTTTCCTACAATGTATCTAGAAATGGAAGCTGAATAAAGTCTCAATAAAAAGAAGGGTTTTGTTTATTTTCATTCCTTTCCTTTTGCATTATTGTTTGGACTGCTTCTGGAAACTTCAGCCTTAGAAATAAATAGAAGTGAATACCTTTTCAAATGAATGTCTTCAGTAGATTAACTGAAGATTTTTTTCAACGTATTTTTTACTTGTTCTTTTGTTTATATTCTAAAAGAAATGTACTTGGAGGCAGTATGTTTTAGAAACTCCATTACACATGTACGTTTGTTTCTCGTTATTCACATCAGTTATGTTCTATAAGGCTGCCATAAATACTAAATAATTGCTTTGGTGGGGCAGGAAAATATGTATTACACATATTATAGTTTAGAAAAACAATAGTTTTCATTCTATCCTTCTAGGTTTTCAGCTGGGGCATTTGTAACAAAAGACAGATTAACAAGAGAAAAACAAACATGTATATCTCATACATACATGGGAGAAAAGACAGGACAATCAACTCTCAAAGGGGTAGCTCAGCATTTAAACTTAAATATCATCTTCAGCTAAAATATATATATATAAAAAGAGAAGGATATCTGAGAGGTAAGTTATGGCAAGGCGACCATGAAAAGCAAGGTGAACAAGAATAAAAGTTGACAGGCAGATTTACGTCAGTGCCTTCTCCATAGATAAAATTATCTTGTGATTTAGAGTCATATACTCTTTCTGGTACAGAGAAGGATAGACTTTTACCAATAGAAATTTCCTTTATAAATGCACTTTTCCCTTATAAAAGTGTAATTTCTACTCTGGTTTTAGAGTTTCTATTATATCTGCTGTTTCTCAAAATAATCTTATAGGCCAAAAAAAGTGTATTTTTTATTTTGGGATGACATAATCTGGTCGCCTATAGCCATAGTCCTGGGTAACATATTCTGATCCACTATAATATAAATTCCATGTACTATGATCAGTTGCATTTCTAAACAACAATAGTTAGATAATGAAATTTTTCAAATGCTCTTGATAAAAATGAATAAGTTCAGTCTATATAGAAAGCTTTTATGAAAAACATTTTTTTAAAAAACCTTCGAGAAACAGTAAAGAAGATCCAAATCGATGAAAATATATGTTTATGGATATAGGGTTTAATACATTCAAGATGTCAATTATGCCTAAATTTATCAATAGATTTTAAGAAATCTCAATCAAATTTTCAGCAGATCACTTGTAAAACTTGAAAAGAATGTAATGAGATGCATATGGAAAGGCAAAAGCCTGAAGTTACAAACATTAAGTAATATATTTTTAAGGAACATTACCTAAAATGAGAAAGGAAAATCTTCTCTGTGAATATAAAAACATGAAAAGGTATGCTTGTAAGATACCATAATTTTACTCCATTAATTCCTTTTAAATCAACTCATGAAACAGAATATAGTGTTTAATTATTGAATAAATATGACAGTGTAGACAAGCTGGAAAATTACAGACTCTTCAATGAATCATGCTGGAATAACTGCACATCCTTACAGAGATACAAAATTATATAGCAGTCTTTCATATTCAAAAATCAATTTCTTGTAAATTAAATACATATATGTGAAACATAATGTTAAAAAACTTTTAAAATATATGTCTTGGTTCTAGATAGAGAAACAGTTCTTTAAAAAGGCACAGAAGCCAGAAAAAAAATAAACAGTGTTGTTAAGTCTCAGTAAATACAAATCATAAGTAACGAAAATTAAATGATAAGCCACAAATTAGAAGAAATTTTTGTCATATATGAAAAATGGGTGTGTGGAAGGATAAATTATATTTCTTTCTATTAGTTTTATCATATGCAGGGGAAATGAAATTAAAATATACAGTCATGTGCCACATAACAGTATTTCAGTCAATAATGAACCGTATATAAGATGGTGATCAGAGCAACAGGCTATACCATGTAGTCTAGGTATGTAGTAGTCAATACCATCTCGGACTGTGTAAGTATACTCTTGGATGTTCATACAATAGCAAAATTGTCCAACAATGCATTTCTCAGAATGTATACCTTTTGCTAAGCAAAACATTAATATATTTATATATGTGCTCCCCCATTAGTTTTATGTTTTATACAAGAACATCTATTTTAAAAATTGCAAAAAAAAAAAAAAAAAAACATGATTAAGCATTTTAAAAATCTATTTGCATGCTTTCCATTAAACAAAACTACATTTTTCTCCAGGCAGCTTATACCTGCTTTTTGACAGACGTTATCAAGACAATTGATGATTTACTTCAATGGGCTGAGGAGAGAATTCCATGGGAGCTCTTAAAGATCTAATATGTGTGCTTCTGAAACATCTATAATTTAGCCTTTATAGTTATGTTAATATAGGCAATGAGGATCAGGAAATTCAACTTGGGAGTGATGTCACAAAGATTACGGAGTGGGCATAGCAGCTCTCATCTCCTCCCCAAAAAAACTATACACAGCTATTCAAAATCAAAAATAGGCCAGAGAGGGCTCAAGAGCTCATTAACGAATCTGCCACAACATGTTGAAGCAAAAATGGAAAACATGTACATAGAAAGGATCACTGATGAGATCAGAATACCCAAAATGTCAGTACAAGCAAAGAAGAAACATAAAAGCTATTGATATCAGCTACTTGGTTGGAACCACTGTGGTCTCCACAAGTCTGCTCTACAAAGGAGACCAGCATCTTTTGCCACTGAAGGAATCAATAGCTATCCTGGCTGAGGAACCCAGAGAGGGAGACGCCACTGTTTACTCTTCTCCCATACAAGAATTGGCTGTTGTTCAGTCACCTCAGGAAAGAAGTCACAGATACATGCATACGTTCACGCAGGTATTCTGTGCAAAATCTGACCCTGAAGCCCAGCCTCCCTGTAAGTGCCCATGTTTCAGCTCCAGGCTCTGTGGCTGTACTGGTACAGCCACCTTTCAGATACTGGAACCATAGCTATAAGATGTTAGTTTGCACACATAGGCTCCAGGGCCAAGTTCTTGCAGTATATGCCCGTGCTTTGAACATCAGCCCAGCTGTGATAAATAGCTAGGCCCTACCCTGTTTCTGAAGCTGCTCTAAACCTGCACACACCTGCATTCCCATTCTCATCTTTCCAACTATGTCACGAGTATACTGTTTCATGATCACCTTGCATACTGTTACTAATGTGGCAGTGTAAGCCTCTATGACCCAGGCACTAGCTCAGCTGCCTAGAGAGTTAAGCAGTATCCTAGTCCTGGGGCTGCTCTAACACTGTGCATGCCTATTCTGTCATTCTTGGCACTCTGGATAGTTCACAATCATCCATGCCTCACAGACAGTAACCAACATGGCAGTGGGAGTCCCTGCGCCCTAGGCACTAGTGCTATTACTGCCCCAGTTCCCAGGACTGTAGTTTCTCCACACATTCTCATTCTTTAGTCCTCAGCTTTGTGACTGTTCCATGTGTGCCACCCAGACATTGGTGCCACTGGCACCTCTAGTGGGACCCTAAACCATTCTGAGTGTCAAGAGCAACCCACTAGCTACAACAAATATCTAGGTACAGGAAAGTCAAATGTCTCCAATCAAATTCGGTACAAACAAGACTACACAAAGACACGATATAATCAAACTGTCCAAAATCAAAGACAAAGAGATGATCCCACAAGTAGCAAGAGAAAAAAAGCATAACACATAAGAACATACGTACACTGAGAGTGAAAGAATGGAAAAGATATTCTACGCAAGTGGATACCAAAAGAGAACAGGAGTAGCTAGCTATATGTGTATCAGGTAAAATAACTTTAAGTAAAAAACTCTAAAACAAGACAAAGAAAGGCAATATATAAAGATAAATGAATTAATCAAGATGTAATGACTGTAAACATATATACCCAACATTGGAGCAGCTAAGTAATAGTAATACATCTGAAGACAGAAATAGACTGTAATACAACAATAGTACGAGTCTTCAATATTCCACTTTCAAAAATGGGCAGATCATCCAGACAGAAAATCAATAAGTAAACATCAGACTTGAACTATATGCTTTAGACCAAATGGCCTAACAGACATATACAGAACCTTCTATCCCACAGCTACAGAAAACAAATTTCTCTCAAGTACACATGGAACATTCTCCAGCATAGATTATACTTTAGTCCACAAAAGAAGTCTTAACAGATTTAAGAAGACTGAAATCATATTAAATATATTTTTTGACCACAGTGTTATGAAACTAAAAATATATGGTAAGAGAAATTTCAAAGAAGAATAGAACTATTTGAAAATTAAACAGCATGGTCCTAAGCAACCAACTAGTCAAGAATAAACTATAGCTGGGAGCGGTGGCTCACACCTATAATCCTAGCACTATGAAGGCCAAGGCAGGTGGATCACTTGAGGTCAGGAGTTCAAGACCAGCCTGGTCAACATAGTGAAACCTCATCTCTACTAAAAATACAAATTTTTTTTCTATTGCAAGTGTGTATTGCACACTTGTAATCCCAGCTACTCCGAAGGCTGAGGCAGGAGAATCACTTGAATCCAGGAGGTGGAAGGTGCAGTGAGCTAAGATCATGCCACTGCACTCCAGCCTGGGTGAGAGTGGGACTTCCTGTCAAAATAAATAAGTAAATAAATAAATATAAATTAATTAATTAAAAGAAAAACATATTTAAAAATATCTTCAGAGAAACAAAAATGGAAACACAACATATTCAAAATTAAAACATTTAGCAAAAGTATTTCTAAAAGGAAGTTTAGTAATCAATGCCTAAAAAGAAAAAGGAAAAGATCCCAAATAAACAACTTAATGTGACAGACATATCAAGGAACTAGAAAAAGAACAAAATAAACCCAAAGTTTGTAGCATGAATGATATAATAAAGACTATAATAGAAATAAATAATATAGACATGAGAAAAGCAATAGAAAAAAAATCAGCAAAACTAAAATTTGTGGTTTTTTAAACTAAACAAAATTGACTAACCTTTAGCTAGACCAACGAGGAAAAAAAGAAAGACTCAAATACATGAAACCAGAAATTAAAGAGGAGATATTACAATTGACAACACAGAAATATAAAGGATCTCGAGACCACTTTAAACAATTATATACCAACAAATCGGATAACCTAGATAAAACGGATAAATTCCTAGACACATACAAAATACCAAGACTATTTTTCGAAGACAAAGAAAGTTTGATCAAAACAATAACAAGTAAAGAGATTAAATCAGTAATGAATATTCTTCCATCAAAGAAAAGTCCAAGACTTGATGGTTTCAGTGCTGAATTCTAGCAAACATTTAAAGAATACCAATTCTTCTCAAACTCCCCCCAAAAATTAAAGAGGAGATAATACTTTCAAATGGATTTTATGAAGTCAGCATTACCCAAATACCAAATTCAGACAGAACACTACAAGAAAAGAAAATTCCGTGTCAATAATCTTGATGAACTATGTGCAAATTCCTCAACAAAATAATAGCAAAAAGATTTCAACAGCATACTAAAAGGATCACTTACTGTGATCAAGTGGAGGATTTATCCTTGGATGCAAGGATAATTTAATATATGCAAACCAGTAAATGTGATTCACTACATTAACAAAATGAAGGACAAAAGCCATATGATTATCTCAATATATGCATCAAATAAGTTTGAAAAAAATCAACATTCTTTCATGATAAAAACTCTCAATAAATTAAATACGGAAAGAATGTACCTCAGCACAACAAAGGCCATATATGAAAAGCCCATAGCTAACATTATACTAAATGGTAAAAAGTTGGAAGCATTTCCTGTAAGATCAGGAATAAGACAAGAATGCTCACTCTCCCCATTTCTATTCAAAATAGAGCTGGGTGTCCTAACCAGAGAAATTCATCAAGAGAAAGAAATAAAATGCATCCTCTTTAGGAAACAAGAAGTGAAATTGTTTTGGTTTTCAGGTGACATAATTTTATATATAGAAAACCCTAAAAACTCCATCCAAAAACTGTTAGAACTAATAAATTCAGTAAAGCTTCAGGATACAAAATCAACAAACAAAATTGATTAGTGTTTCTATACACTAACAACAAACTATTTTTAAAAAGTCAAAAAACAGGATTATTCACAACAGCTACAAAAAAAAATAAATTTAAAAAAAGAAATGAAAGACTTTGTATACTGAAAACTAAAGACTGATGAAAGATATTAAAGAAAAAACATAAATAAATGAAAAAATCTCCTCATGGATTAGAATAATTAATATTGTTAAAATGTACATACTTCCCAAAGCAATCTACAAATTTTATGCAATTTATATAAAAATTTTATGCAATTTATATAAAAATTTCAGTGACATTTTTCACAAAAATAGACAAAATAACTTTAAAATTTAAATGAAAACACACACAAGAAAACCTAATAGTGAAGGCAATCTTGAGTAAAAAGAACAAAGCCAGATATATCACACTACTTGATTTCTAAATCTATTACAAAGCTATAGTAATCAAAACAGCATGGTACTGGTAAAACAAACAAACAAAAAAACTGTAGTCCAATGGAACAGAATAGAAACTCCAAAAATAAAATCCATACATTTATGGTAAATTTATTTTTGGCAAAATTTCCAAGAACACAGAATGAGGAAATGACAGTCTTTAAATAAATGGCACTGAGAAAACTGGATATCCATATGCAGAAAGATGAAGTTAGACTCTCATCTCTATCTAAAATCAACTCAAAATAGATCAAAGCCTTTAACATAAGACATGAAACTATAAAACTACTAGAAAAAAACATAGAGGAAAAGCTCCATGACATTAGTCAGGGTAATTATGTTTTTGGTTATAACTCCAAACACGCAGACAACAAATCAAAAATAGACAAAGTCGATTACATTAAACTAAAACTTTCTGCACTGCAAAGGAAACAATCGACAGAGTGAAGAGGCAGTCTACCAAATTGTAGAATATATTAGTGAACCATACATCTGATAAGCACTTTATATCCAAACTATATAAAGAACTTAACTCAATAATATTATTAATAATAAAAGCCTGTTTTAAAAAAAAAAAACAGGACAAAAGACCTGAATAAATATTTCTCAAAAGAAGACATACAAATGGCTAGTTGGTATATGAAAAAATGCTCAGATTACTGATCATCAGAGAAATGTAGTCAATCCACAATGAGATCTCACCTCATGCCTGTTAGAATAGTTATCAAAAGAGAAAAGATAACTGCTGGAGAGGATGTTGAGAAAAGAGAACAACTGTACACTTGTTGGAATATAAATTAATAAAGACATTATGAAAAACTTGGGAGGTTTCTCAAAAAACTGAAAATAGGAGCACTGAATGATCCAGCAATCTCACCAATATGGATATATCCAAAGAGTATGAAATCAGTATGTCAAAGAGATATATCTACACTACACTTTTTACAGCACTATTCACAACAGCCAAGACATGGATTAAACAGGAGTGTAAATCTACAGATGAACAGATAATAAAAATGTGGTGTGCATATATATATATATATACACACACACACATATATATATACTATATATATACACACACACATATATATATACACACGATAGAATACTACTTAGCCTTTAAAAAGAAGGAAGTCCTATCATTTGTGACAACATGGATGAACCTAGAGTACATTATGTTAAATGAAATAAGCCAGGCACAGAAAGACAAATATTGCATGATCCCACTTACATGTGAAAACTAAAAAGTCAAATTCATGGAAAACTAAAAAACTCAAATTCATAGAAACAGAGTAAAATTGTTGTTACGAGAGGTTTTGGAGTGGAATTCTTCGGAGGATGCTGGTCAAAGGACACAAAATTTCAGTTAGAGAAATAAATTTAATAGATCTATTATACATCATGATGACCACAGTAAATAACAATATATTGTATACTTAAAAATTGCAAAGCAATAGATTTTGAAGTGTTCTCAGTATTAAAAAAGATGGTAAGTATGTGAGGTAATGCATAGGTAAAATAGCTTGGTTCAGTTATTTCACAATTTACACACATACCAATACATGTTGTATACCACAAATATATATATAATTTTTGCTTAACTAAAAATTAAATTTACAAAAACAGAAAAGAAATTGGACTCATCTTCCACACATTTAATTTAATCTTCCAACAAAATAACCTCATAATAAATTGAGGACTATAATTTATTAATCCTTTTATAAAATGTTCTTGCATATTGACTGAGGCATTAAAGAAGCACAAAGATTACAACGTACGCCATTCTCTTTTGGTCACACAGTATTTAATTAGATAATTAAAACTCTGTTTATTTATGTTTCTAGTTTAAATTATTTTCGAAAGCCATGTAAGAATAAATCCAGCACAAAAAAGAAAACACATTTTGTCTAGTTACTTTTGCTGTGACTGGATTAAGTTTTCTTCAAATATGGCAGTGACCTAATGACCAACTCAACTTTGACTAATGAGAAACTTCTGACCATTATTTGTTTGCCTGTGTACATGTGTTTTTTTGTTCCTTTCTTAGGGAACTTAAGCATACCTGAACATAGCAAGTACTTAAAAAACATAAGCCTGTTACAAGAATCTAGAAGATATAACATATATTAGATTTAGAAACTTGAAATATGAGGCAGCTTTATAGACATTGAAATACAAGGATTTTCAAAGTATAATTTTAGTGGAGAAAAGGGGGAATAAAAACAGTATGCTGATATTTGCACAGAAAATACATAGATTTACAATATATTTCTGGAAATATATATCAGAGACGGCAAAGGTCTTTGTTTATTAGCCAGCTCAGCTGCCAAAATCAGAGAAATGCAAATCAAAACCACAATGAGATACCATCTCACACCAGTTAGAATGGCCATCATTAAAAAGTCAGGAAACAACAGGTGCTAGAGAGGATGTGGAGAAATAGGAACACTTTTACATTGTTGGTGGGACTGTAAACTAGTTCAACCATTTTGGAAGTCAGTGTGGCAATTCCTCAGGGATCTAGAACTAGAAATACCATTTGACCCAGCCATCCCATTACTGGATATACACCCAAAGGATTATAAATTATGCTGCTATAAAGACACATGGACACGTATGTTTACTGTGGCACTATTCACAATAGCAAAGACTTGGAACCAACTCAAATGTCCAACAATGATAGACTGGATTAAGAAAATGTGGCACATATATACCATGGAATACTATGCAGCAATAAAAAAGGATGAGTTCATGTCCTTTGCAGGGACATGGATGAAGCTGGAAACCATCATTCTCAGCAAACTATCGCAAGGACAAAAAACCAAACACCGCGTGTTCTCACGCAGAGGTGGGAATTGAACAATGAGAACACATGGACACAGGAAGGGGAACATCACACACCACGGCCTGTTGTGGGGTGGGGGGAGGGGGGAGGGATAGCATTTGGAGATATACCTAATGTTAAATGACGAGTTACTGGGTGCAGCACACCAACATGGCACATGTATACATATGTAACAAACCTGTACGTTGTGCGCATGTACCCTAAAACTTCAAGTATAATTTAAAAAAAAAGAAAATATCACAGACTGGGTGGTTTAAACAACAGAAATACATTTTCTCACAGTTCTGGAAGCTGAAAGTTTGAGATCAGGGTGCCGGTATGGTGAGGTTCTGGTGAGGCCTCTCCTTCTTCCTTGCAGATGACCAGCTTCTCCGTGAGTCCTCATGTGGCCTTACCTATGTGTGTGCAATGGAGACATAGAGACAGAAATCTGTCTCTTTTTTTCATAAGGTCACCCATTCTATTGAGTTAGAAACCCACAGTTATAACCTCATGTAACATTAATTACCTCCTAAAAGCCCTATCTCCAAATATAGTCACACTAAGGGTAAAGGTCGCAACATATGAATTTTGAGAGGGCAAAATTCAGTCTGTAGAAACTTGTCTCCAGGCAGATAATTTGCATTGTCAGGAGACAAAAAAGGAAGGAGACTTTTCTCACTCTACTCTTTTGTAATTTCCATCTTTTGCATGTGAATGTGAAATTTACTCAGAAAGGTAAGTTACATAAAATTTAAATAATAGGGTTATTATATCTACTTGGTCATGTAAATATTAAGTATCTCCATTACCATGGCATTTTACTAAATAATATATCAGAACATAATTAATTCAATAATTTTGTTTTACAGACCTAAGGCACAGGTTCTTGTATCTACATGGTCATGTAAATATTAAGTATCTCCATTACCATGGCATTTTACTAAATAATATATCAGAATATAATTAATTCAATAATTTTGTTTTACAGACCTAAGACATATGCACCAGTACTTTGTTAGGTTTTGAAAAATGTCACAGAAAAATATCTGTATCCTCAGGAAGGAACAGCCCATTAAAATATTATTCAAAATCAACAAGTATATTCCAAGATTAATCCAGCAAAAGTGGAGTGTATTTAGTAAAACTGCAAATGTTCTATTTGGAGAAAAGATTGCTTTGAAATAAAAGTTAACTCAACTCAAAGAGAAAACAACTATAAATATTAAGGATACGATCAATAAAGTTACTAAAAATAGGGCTGTGCTTATTCAAGATTTAGAATCCAAACAGAACTCACTGGGTCTAGTAACTACTAGTCTGAAATTAGTAAGATTTGTATACAATAAATTACAAAAGTAATTAAGAGACTAAGAAGATTTAGGACAATAAATGTAAGAAATTCTCTTTTAATTGAAAACCTAATTCTGTAGAATGTTTAAAATATAACTAATCAGTCATAGAAAAAAATAGCATTTGTAAGTACTCTACACATTGCATTCTTTGAAGCAATTATTAATGATTAATACTTTACTATGTGCTGTTATTTGAATGTCATAGTTCTGTATAAAAATTAAAACTAAATGAGACACAGTCCATTCAGAATGGCATAATGCATAATTGGATACAATTTTAACCTTGATTCCATTGTTCTATATAAAGCTACTATTTCAATTTAATATAGCTAATGTTCTAACCAGAAATTTATAATGTTAAATACTTCATCCTAAAACTTCAAGTGTCACGTCTCCCCCAGATAGAGATATTAAAGGCCATTTTTTATCTCAAGGTAAGCCTGAAATATAGATAATATATTAATATTCCAATATTTCAAATTGTAAGCATTAAAATGTCATCTAATGAATTTTGTGGTTAAATATAATTTGACATATTTTAATCTATTCAATTGCAATGAGTAATTCTGGCACTTTGTTTCACCTTTTAAAAAAGTGAATTTCTCATAACGGATCTCTTAAGGAATTATCTATTAACATAATTAGAAATTAATACATGTTATTAATGGCTTAATCAAATTGTAAATTGATGTGGGACTTCTTTGCAACTTTGATGTGGGTCTAATCAGTAATATTTCATTTACTCATTGTCTTCAGCCACCCCATCCTTTATTAAATATAGAGAGGAAAAAAGTGGCTCATGTAGACTAGGACTGGTTCAAGAATTTTACGAATATGTGATTTATAAAGTGATATGGAGGAAAGACATAAAAGAAAAGCTGATTTATTGTACAGCAAATGTTTTAAAAGCCACTTGACAAAAATTAATGCTATATTTGTTCTATTTCTATACAATCAGAAACCATTAATAAATATACATCTTTCATCTATAATGGCCAGAATTATTCTTAGTAGGCCTCAGGAATGTCAAAGTAAAATTTTTGCCAGGGAAACACAATAATTGCCAATGTTCAACACTTAGTGTGCCAGTCAATGAGGGAAACAAAAATGTTGCTTTACAACAATCCCTTCTAATGTTTAATGTTACTGTTAATTGCTTTATGTAAACTCTATGATCTTGGTTCCTTAGCAATGCTCTTATTAACCAAAATTATTGTAATACTTAAATAAGTACCTATATTCACCTAACCAAAAATGTGTATATACATCATGCTTTTATTAGTCCCATTAGTAAATAATGAAAATCATTTATAAAAATGACAAATATCTGTAAAAATAAAAAAAAAATAGTAGCAAGATAAATCCATTATATCTCTATTATGTATACATCCAAGTCTTTAGTGCACTGTGATTCCTATTGGTGATTTTTTTCAAAAGGATTTTAAAATCTAAAAGCTTGGCCAGGCATGGTGGTTCACACCTGTCATCCCAGCACTTTGGGAGGCTGAGGCCAGCAGATCATGAGGTGAGGAGTTTGAGACCAGCCTGGATAGCATGGTGAAAACCTGTCTCTACTAAAAAAAAAATATATATATATATATATATATATATATATATATATATATATATAAATTAGCCAAGCATAGTGGTGTGCACCTGTAATCCCAGCTACTCGGGAGGCTGAGGCAGGAGAATCGCTTGAACCCGGGAGGCAGAGGTTGCAATGAGCCGAGACGGCACCACTGCACTCCAGCCTGGTCGACAGAACAAGACTCCATCTCGACAAATAAATAAATAAATAAAAGCTTTCTGAGAACATTTGATCTTTTACCAACATTTTGTTGGAAAAGCAGGTGTGAAGTTATTTCATTTATAGGGAATACTCTACATTACTTCATGAATTTCTGGAGTTATGAATTAAGACATCACCCACAGTCAGGACCAGGAAACTTAATAAATAGAAATTCAGTTTTAAGATTGCCTAATGAATTTATAAATTTCCCCTTAGTCCTGTTTATAGAGGCTTAGGCAGATTAGTTTCCAAAGAACAAAGGCTAGCTCTCAACTGTATTCATTTCTGCATGTCATTCTGAACCAAAGAAATGGATGAAACTCATCTGTACTTTTGACTGAGGGAATTACATGATATTTTCCCATCACTGGAAAACAGAATAAAATGATCTTTCTTTACTTTCAACAAACCCACATACTCCCCCATCACTATCCACACACCATCATGATTCTACAGAAATAAATAAATTCATTTAGCCTATCCCAACAGAGGGATTTGACAAATTTAGAATACCATAACCAAGTAGTTTGGAATACTCCTGTACAGACAAGACAGATTACATGTGTAATAAGTGACAGAGAAATGCGCCTAAGAAATGTTATAATTATCTCTATTTTATGGACATTTTTTGTTTCGTTTTTCGAAAGAAGTAACCACATTAAAGTGTTTATGCCTAGTATCTTACTTGCAAACTCTAGCAATGACTTAATAACAATAGTAACTAACACTCATGTTACTAATATACTGATAGTAGTATACTACTATTTCATTTCATCACAGTGATGGCAAGTGGATTGTAATATTGATCCCTATAATGCAATTTTAAAAGTTATTTTTAAATTTAATTTAAGTTACATAAGTGACGAAAAAAGAAATTTGAGTTCCATGTCTATAACTCAAAGGTATTGTTCTAATTGTTAGATGATACTGCTGTAAAATCTCTTCAATTCCCTTCTGCTCTGGAAGAAAATCTAGGTTATAATACTCCAGATTTTAAATGGGGGCTCAAGTCTACTTATTTTAATATTGTTTTCTCTTAAACTAATTTGCCATAAGAGGAATTTTATAAATGAATATTAAATATAAAAATGCAGAGGATAGTTTAATGGTATATTTATGTCACATTTTCAGTAAGGCAATTACTGTGCCTTTCCTTAAGTATGAATTACTTTGTATAAGTGGTAGAAGTTTGCTTGTAGTGCTTTATACACCTTAAGGATGCCAAAAGTAAAACAAAATGGCAAGTCTGAGCCGGTATTCCCCTACAAATAATATTTTAATTCTATGATTCTCATTTCATTTGATAGCTTTGAACTCCATCTGGTCACTGACAGGAGGAAAAAAAAAGTTTGGGTTCCCGTTTACATTAATATCTTCACTTTTTAAAGTGGAAAATGGAAAGCTTCAATTGCTAACAAATCAGCAACTAATACATTCATAAATGAACCTGCTCCTATAATGGTCTAAAGTGGCTCTCTGTTTAAGAAAGCAATTGATGCAATTGGACCTTCCTATTATTTTCTTTAAATAATCAAGTTATTTGTTTTAAAAATACAAGTGCATTTATATTCACAGTTTACATGAGTGGACAATATTATATTTGGATTTATGTTTTATGCAAAATAGGGATATTCATATTAACATATTACCTAATATATCTTATGAACATATTACTTAATATATCTTAAGACCTAACATATCTTATGAACATATTACTTAAAATAAAAAAAAAAATTTCAGACTACAGAAAGTTAAAGCAGAAACTTTTGTTGACTGGATGAATTCTAAGGGTGAATAGGAAATATATTTCAGCCAGCTATGACAGAAAATATATTTCAGCCAGCTATGACAGAAAAACACAACTGAAAAAGAGCCCCAGCCATCTCTCTTTAATGCTATGTCTCTAGTTAGCTACATGAATTTAGTAACTCATGGAATATTTCTGCATCATAGTCCTATTACCTGGAAAATAGGTAGGCTGTATTAGATCAACAGTTCTTTGCTGGGATGATTTTGCATCCCCACGGGACATTCAGCAATGGTTAAAGACACTGTTTATATCACAACAGTGGGAAGGGGGTTAGGGCTGGCAATACTGGCATCTACTAGGTAAAATAGAACAGGAGAACTCCACGCAACAGAAAATTATCCAATCCAAAAGAGTAATGTCAACATTAGGAGACCCTAGAACAGGTGGTATTTATGGTGTCTATATCTGGGATTTCAGGATGAGTTTTTTAGAGTTAATTGGGGAACATGAGGTAGAGTGAGGGGCTGAGATGCCTTTTTACCAATTAGGTTTTTTTCAAACAAAAATGTGAAGAATTAGTAACTTTTAGTTCAAACTGTATTATCCAGAATGTTCTATAAAATGCCTTCAAACGAATCATTTTTCTTTGAAAATACTACGTTAAAGCTAATCTTTCACTTTTCAATGTGGAGGTCCCCATCCAAAGCTTATGGCATTTATTTATCCAGTCTTACAATAATATCTTACATTGCTATATAATTACAATATGAATATTATGGATGATATACATATCTTTATAATCCATTTAAATCACTTCTAAAGCATGAATAATATATATGTCTTTTACACATGCATGTATACACACATACACAATTTACTTATAAACATATTAAGAAGTTAGCACTGTAGGAACATTATATATATTATATATATATATATATATATAATATTTTTCATCTCTCTGTCCCCAAACTTTGTGATTTTATAATTTCAATAAAAGTATAATTTTGTTCAAACTGTATTTGTATCTTATGTTTCTGTTCATGCTTCTGCAGGATATTTTACAAGATAAAAGTGTGGTCCATTGCTATTTGCTTTACTAAAGTTCTAAATTTTAAATAGTACTAAGACCACCAGGAAAATACTTTCTAATCTATTAGAAAATACTTACAATAAAGCATTAATTTGATAATTCAAGAATGCCAATATAAGTACATGAAATGGAACACAGTAAAAAATAAATGCATGAACAGTCACATAAACCATTTCATGTCATCATTTTCTGTATTTACCAAAGTTATAGCTCTTTTGAATGATTATTGCTAATGTATTCATCTCTGACAAAGCACAATTATTTATTTAAATGAATGAACAAAAGAAATAAACAGACTGGCTCATTTTCATGGGTGACTGACTGAAGGAATTTAAGACTTGCTTCAATAATCCTCAATTCATGAATCTAGATGGTATAAACACAAATTGATAATTTTAAAACTAAAATAATCAAAAATATACATTAAAATATTTTTAAAATAAGCTGAATTATTATTCACATAAAGAATTTGAAGTGATATAAAAATGTTAAATAAATAATACAATGCAATTCAGTATATTATTTCAATAACAGTTTTTAGTGTACTCTTTGAAGCAGAAATATTATAACATTCTTTGTCATAATGAGAAGAGAATTTTAAACATCTTTTCCGAATATTAAGGTTGTCTGGCATATGAGACTACATTTATGTGACTGTATGTTGTATTTCAATGATGAATGAGTTTTACCTAGAAAAGATTAATAGAAGATTTTAATAAAAGTAAACTATATGAGAGTCTTACAGTTACTGTTCTAAGAGCTAAAATAAAAGCTTCACTTATAGAAAAAAATACTAAAAGGTTTAGTAACTACTCAATATGAATTTGCCCATTACTAAAATATTTTATTATTAGCTTGTTGCAAAAGTAACTGTGGCTTTTACTATTACTTTTAAAGGCAAAAACAGCAATTACTTGTGCACCTAGCTATTCATAGAAGGAGGAAAATCAATATTTAATTTAACATTCCATGTTGTGTGGCCACTCAATTATTTCATGGTTTCAGGCTCTATTTTGGGGAATTCTAGGGTTTCTTTATGGTTTCAGGAATATCTGCATTAGGAGAGGTTGGGAGAGAGGGTGTTTTGTTGGATGTAATTTCTTCATTTTACTTTAATCAAAATAGTTTCTCTTGTAACTATACACATAGAGAATTTCAGAAGAGGCTTTTAACTGAACAGAGGGATTTATAGAACAACAACAACAAAGATAGATAATTTCAAATTACTATGGTAATATGCACTGCTGTTACACTGATCTCTTGGTAAAGTAATTTAAAACAAGAATTAAAAACTAAAATTGAAATTTAGGTAATTAAATTCTATGAATAATTTTATAACCAAAAGGGGCAACCATTGAGATGCTGGAGATTAAGGGTATCCTATCTTAAGGAATGTAGCCATTGTGGAATTAGTACAGCACTTTTAAACGTAGAACATACCTGCATTTGTTTCTTGTCAAGTTTACCATTAGAGACAAAAGTGATTTGTCAGAACTGTGGAACATTTGAGTAGCAACATACTTTTTATACTGACAATTAGGTTGAAACAACTGAAGAATGAAATGCATAAAGAAGTGTGTTCATTCCCACCACAGAATAAGAATTGCACTTAAAAAGTTAAGGAAATATAATTTTGATAGGAAAATATTTGTTATTAGAGGGAATAAAGAAATTTTGTAAAGTAAAAAATAAACCCATTGACATATTGAGTAGTAGTGTGTACATTCCCTGTCCAATTCTATTACAGGCAAGCCTAAATCTAGAGCCACTAAAATTTCTACGATAGACAGTTTATCTTTAACTAGATGTATTTTTTCTTTTCAACTAAAATGCCTTAGTAATTTCGTATGTTTTTTTTCTTAGATGTCAAACATCTTTTAAAATTCAAGTTATGGATCACTTAACTCTCAATACATGCTTTTATTTTATTTCCAAAGCTTAGAAGACAAAGATTATTAAAATCTGAGTGTTCAAATATAAAATATCTTGAAGTATATGCATTAAATGTTCCATATTTTAGGCTACCATTGAGAAGATGTTTCTCTAAGCAACACTTGATAAGATTAATCATGAAACTGAACAGCCAGCTGTTTAGATTATAGTACAATCCTTGCTGCCTTGTGTAACACTATTATCATCATTGATTTTATAATCCTTTGGCTCAACTTACTACTTACTGGAGATAGCCAAAGAGAACTAACAAAGTTTTTAATGTGATGGTGTTAAAAGGTGATATGGTTCAGTTGTGTCCCCACCCAAATCTCATCTTAAATTGTAGTTCCCATAATCCACAGGTATCCTGAGAGGGACCCCATGGGGAGGTAATTGAATCATGGGGGCCATGTTCCCAATGCTATTCTCATGATAGTGAGAAAGTTCTCATGAGATCTGACGGTTTTTATAAGGGGCTTCCCCCTTCCCTTAGCTCTCTCCTTCCTGCTGCCATGTGAAGAAAGAGGTGATTGCTTCCCCTTCTGCTGTGACTGCAAATTTCCTGAGGCCTCTTCAGCCCTGCAGATCTGTGAGTCAATTAAACCGCTTTCCCTTATAAATACTCAGTCTCAGGTATGTCTTCATTAGCAGTGTGAGAATGGACTCACACAAAAGGCCAACATAAATCCCTTTCTATTGGGACAACAGTATTTGGAGTTAAGAGTTAAAAAGAAAACATAAAAAGATGAACTGTAAACCTTCATTCAAAAATAAAACAGCATATTATACACTTACCTATGCAATATTTTTAAAAGTTCACTGTAAGTATAAATTTGTGTGAGATATAACCAACTTATTATAGTTGTAGTTTCATAAATTAAAAGATGTGGATGAAGTTTCAAGATTTGAAATTACTCAGCTTTTATTATCAAAGTTAAAGATGGCAGAGTAATAATAATTATCTTAGGTTTGAACAATAAATCATTCAGAGAGTGGTTCCCAGCTGGTTGTTTACTTTTCCCCTTGGAGAAGATTGAGGAAATAGTGTTAAGATTTACTATTAGAAAGATGTTTAGAAGAATAATTTTGTGACAATGATTAAATTCTAAAATCCTTGATCCAAAAGGGAATTAAGAGTATGAAATTAGATAATGAAATTTCCTGCTGTGTATCACATGCCATCACTGAATAAATTCTCTTGCCACATATTTTTGTATTGTGTTTCTTTTCCTCTATGTCATAAACCTCTATGCACTTCATTTAACATTTTTACTGATTTTTTTCTCCCATAAATCATATTCTTATTGTGCCAAATACTATTAATATAAAATCTAACAGGCTAACATAAAAAAAGAGATGTCACTTTATCCTTAGAGTTATCTCCAGATGTGGGCCTGTCATGTGGCAGGGGGAGTATCTGCTGAGCCTCTTAAGACTGTGGAGATGGCAGAAGCAGTTTTATGCCTCTGAGGTCTTGGCAAATTGGCATCAGTCACACTTACCTGTCTGTTTCCATCACTGATCTCTTTTAAGCTATTTCTAAACCTTCCCCCTGTCCATATCGTGCCTCTGTATTCAAAATGTAACATTATTAGACACAGAATTTTACTTAAAAATACCTACTCACAGGAAAATAATGAGACTTTCTCAAAGAAAGAGCATTCCTATATTTTTGGCAAAGGGAAAGGCTCCTCCAGGAAGCCTTTCAGAGAGCTACATTGACACATTTGTATAAAAACAAACGAAACGGTATTCATCATAACTATGTGTCTCTTGCAGGATTCTATAACCCTTAAACTAACATTCTGCAGATGGCATGCCAATGTATTCCAGAGAGATCATATATAATTTTGATTGTTTTGATATATTAATAGGATATACACATCGGGCTTTCTTTTTAAAAAGTGAAATAAACATATATGATCTTAGAGGCAAATCAATGACTTTTATATTTTTGAAACCCCTAAATTAACTTTTTAAACCAAATGAGACTATTATATAATAGTCATCATTCTTTAAAAGTTTCTACTTCCATTTCTTTACCTCCTGATAAGTTTATTTTCTCCTATATCACACCACTGAAATTTCTAGCAACCTCTTAACTTCCAAAAGGAATAATGGTGTGTTCCTCATGCCCTGTGACTTCCTACCAGGATTTGCTTACAGTCACTATCCCTGAATGGAAACTATTTTTCTCTGATCCCAAGACCCTAAGCAGAGCATTGTATGCACATTGTACTCTACTTCCAACCAACCCTTTAAAGCACCAGGCACTCTGCATGTTGCATTCTGGCCAGAGTGCACTGCTTTGAATTCCTCTCATGTGACTCTTTGACGATCCTTACCCAGTGCTCTACTTCAGCCTGTTTCGTCAGTCTGCAATGACCTTTTTCTTCTTTACCTCCAGTTGAAATTTTACTTCTATTTCAATATCTATTTTAAATACTTTCTCCTTTGAATGATTACCCTCACACCCACTTAAGTACACACACTTGTATACACACTCACTACCTCTCTAGGTAGAAATGGTTGATTCTTGTCTTGAATTCTGCTTGTACTCTTATGTAGCAAATTTTTTCAAATAGCCAATATATAAACTTCAATTGGACTTATCGCTGTATTGAAGGCCCAGATTATTATTTATTTTAGAAATTGGCTACATTCTAGAATGCCTAGAAAACCAAACTAGATTGTATACTTAAAAAATTAAATTAAATCTTAAAAGTACATATTAATATTTCTAGTAATTCAACTAAGAAAAAACACTTTCTACGAATGTAGCATTTTACCATTTTCCTAACATTTCAATTTTCTAATGTATTAGAAATAAATGTTAAAGGTTTTGGGGGTGATAATGGCCTATGTTTTAACTTCAGCTTAATGTTTATTAATGTGTTACTTCTGAAATCAATTATTTCTATAATTGTTAAATATGTCTTTATAATGTCTACAATTGTTAAACAGATCTTTATAATTTAAAAAATCATATGCTGAAAGCAAAACCATTGGCAAAATGAACATGTTGGACATTTTTAAAGCATATAAGAAAGAAAGGATTACAGCACCATAGTAGAGACCTTAATGCTTGATAAAATTCTATGTGTTTTCCCACAATTCCACTTTAATATTAAGTGTAATTGTAAAATGATTCTGAAGATGTAGCAAGATGAGTGTCAATTCTAGGCAAAAGCAAGTAAGAAGTAGCATGGAACCTTCTAGTTATTTCTTCCACTACCACAGTAACCAATGAAGCAATGTGCTACAGATGGTAGAGCCTCCATCAACCTGAAGCAGAATATCCTGCTACCTACAATACACATAAACATATCAACGCAAAACTTTTTCTTTTTAAATTTTTAACTGACACTTAATATTTACACATATTTATGGGATACAGTGTGATGTTTCAATACATGTATAAAATATGTAATCATTAGGGTAACTAGCATATCTATAACCTCAAACATTTATCATTTATTTCTGGTGAGAACATTCCAAATTCTCTTTTCTACCTATTTAAAAATATACATTATTGTTAACTATAGTCACTCCACTGTACAACAGAACACTCAACATTATTCTTGCTATCTCACTGTAACTTTGTACCCACTGGACAACTTCTTATTCCCACACTCCCAAATCCCTCTAGGCCTCTGCTAGCAACTGTTCTACTCTTTACTTCTAGAAGATCAACTTTTGAAGATTCCGCTTATGAGATCATGTGGTATTTGTCTTTCTGTGCCTGGCTTGTTTCACTTAACATATTGTCCTCCAGGCAATTTCGCGTTGCCTCAAAAAACAGAATTTTAATGTTTTTTTTTTTTTTTTATGGCTAAATAATATTACATTGGGTAAATATACCACATTATTTTACCCATTCTTCAGTTGATGGACACTTAGATTCCATAACTTGGCTATTGTGAATAGTGCTACAATAAACATAAGAGTTCAGATATTTCTTCATCATATTTATTTCATTTCCTGTGAATATATACCCAGTGCTGGGATTGCTGTATCATACTAAAGTTCAATTTTGAATTATTTCAGGGATCTCCATACTTTTTTCCAAAATGGCTGCACTAATTTACATTCCCACCAACAGGGTGTGAAGGTTCCCCTTTCTCGCCACGTGGCCTCTCCAGCATTTGCTATCTTTTGTCTTTTGATAATAGCAGTTGAAGGTGAGGCGAGATGGTATTTTACAGTGGTTGGTTTGTTTGCTTGTTTTGAGACAGGGTCTCACTCTGTCACCCAGGCTGGAATACAGTGGTGCCATCACAGCTTATTGCAGCCCTGACTCCATCTCAATCAATCCTCCCCCCTCAGCCTCCCAAGCAGCTACTTACTATATACTTAATCTCTGTGTGTGCCTGTGTGTGTTTCTCATAATGCCTTTCCATAATGTAAGGAACACATTGGGAAGGTCCTTGGAATTACAGTAAACACAATACATTTAAAAGAAAACAACCCATTTCATAGTTCTAGATATAATCTTTTCTCTTTCTAGTTCTTGTTTTATTTTCTTGCCTTTTTAGACTAAATCTCTGGCTCACTTTTTGAAGCTCCAAATAATGCAAAAATTTCTTCTGAATTCACTAATTTAACCTCTTTTGTTATACTCACCCACACATTATATGCATGTCACCATTCTCTCTGTCTGGAATAATCTTTCCCCTGATTTTTGCCTGGTTATGTACTACTGATTCTTCAGCTATCACCTGACATGTCTTTGTGTTGGAAAACCTCTGGGTCCTGGACTTATATACTCTCTCATAATTTGCATTCTTAACTCTTTTTATTCTTAACAAAATTGAAAATTAAATTATTTTTTATATTTAATAAGGCATTTCTGTATCCACCATTAAGCCATATGCTACCTAAAGACAAGCACCATGTGTCATTATCTCTGACATATCTTGTCACAGGCAAGCACAGTGCTATGATGAGAACATAATAGATACACAAAAGCATGTGATGGATAACTGCAGTACCTTATAATCAACTATTTTGAAAATGGTATTTCTAGGCTAATCATACTTAGCATCATTGTACCAATTTGTATGTTCATCTTAATATTTGCTAATTTTGATCATTTTTTCAAAACACATTTCTATTTTATAGCTTTCACTTTTCATAATTAATTTAAAGTTTTCTAAAAAATGAACATTTTCATAACTTTAAAAAAAGGCTTTATCAATTATTCTAACAGCATTCAGGGTAAAAGCCAACTTAATTTGATTGATTAATTTTGGATTTAGTTAAGTTAGAAGTTGCCAAATTATAATATGGTATATAACTGAATTCTATATATGTTAGATATTTACAAATTATGCATTGAATTCAAGTTTTAATATTTAACATCTGGTAACTTTTATGAAATAGATATTTTATTACTATATTTCAAAGTGTCCTATTTTATTGCATTTTATTTACTTGAAATAAATAAGTAACTGAAATGCAGGATGACGATAATAACAAAACTCACAGCTAACATTTATCATGAGCAGATACAGGATAGGTGATTGACATATGCTATCTTATGTAACCCTCACAACTACCCAGAGGGGTAAACGCCACTATTCTCATTTAGACATGAGGAAACGATAGTCATAACTAGGTATCCAGTTCTAAAAAAGGAGCTTAACTCAAATGCTTGAGGCCCTGCCATGATGCACCACTACTTCATTGCATTAGACACAGTTTAAAGTTAAACTACACATGTCCTTAAAATTTATCTGTGGAATCAGGAGAAATAAAACTAAGAAGAATGGTTGGTTTTCTTAAAATCCCTTTTCTAATGTCATTGAGCAGTACAACATGTTTATAATTAAAATTAATGAACCTTAACATTGGCTTTATCCTTTTGTGATTCCTGCACATAGCACAACATTATGGACAACAGCATGAGAACCATCTTTAATTCTGCCTCCTGTTTCCAGTAACTCCAGCAATAGGAGTCAATGTTAAAGATAATCCGCAAATAAATCACTAATAATTCAGCATTACCCCTAGGCGGGCTAGGAAAGAGCATAAATTATTTTAATGTACAGTCCAGTAAATCTTTTGTTTGTTTTTGGTCTCTGATGCATAACCATTAAAGATGCACCTTATTAAGAAATTCTTACGTAACATTTCTAGACATAAATGTAATCTATCTTTCCAAAACTGTCTTTTAAAACAAACTCCTATTCAGCTATCTTTACATAGCTGAGTAGTATAGGACATTTGTTAAACATAAATGGAAAAAATCCATATTCTTCAGAAACAAAATATTATTCATATTAGAAGATCAAATTCAGACTTTTTGCTTCTCTATAATATTTTATTCCTTCTCTGTTTTTCTTCTTTCTGATACTTCGGGTGAATCTGGTGCAAGCTAAGAGTTGAAAATCAATGCCTTAGGGCATGGGCTTTTAATACTACTACATATTAGAATCACCTTGGAAATAGTAAATACATGAAAGCTGACAGCCCACCTCAGAACATTTAAGTTATAATTGGATGGGGCCAGAATGTTTAGAGTTTGAAAAGTTTCAAGGTGTTTCTCATATGCATACACTTTTGAAAACCACTCTTAAGAGGTAAGAAACCTAAACAAATAAAGTCTATTCTTAAAATTCAATTTTTCTACATACTCTCCCATAGCAAATTTCATGTATTTTTCACGATATTAGTTTTTTATTCTCCCCATATACATTACAAAGAGGTCATTAGTACTCTAATTATGTTTTGTACTTCTCTTTTGGAAGTGTTTCTGTCAGGTATTATAATTATTTTACTTTATAATTATAATGCGATAATATTTTGCATTAAAAATTAACACTTAGAATGTACCAGGTATTGTTCCAAAAAACTTTCCCAATACCGAGTCTACAGCACTATTGCTATCTTCATTTCACAAACAAGGAACCTGGAGCATACAGAAGGTCAAATAACTTGACTAAAAGTCAGTCAGCTGTCAGGTAGCACAGACATGATACAACCCCAGAGCAGCATGGTGCTTGACTAACAATAACAAAATAATGAGTTAATAGTCATATAGCAATTAGAACAGCTCTGGCAAGTGTTAGGTTATTGCTTACATTACTATTATTACGATCATTACTATTATTATTTACTGTGTGATTACCATGTACTAGGCATAATGCTAAGAACTTTACATGGTTACATGGTTGTATATGCTTTATTTCATTTTCACCTCACAATATCCCTGTGAGATGAGAACACTTATTGCTGTAAGCAACTTCTTTCAGTCACCCAACCAATAAGCAGATGAGCCTGAACAAAAACCCATAGTTAAAAACCATAGCCTTTTTCATTTTGTATCCTGTACAGGATTTAATAATAGTTTTCTCAAACAGTAGTAAACTATTATTTATTGAATTGAATTGAATTGAATTTGTATATCTGTGATTCAAACAGTTACGTTACTTTGCAGTAGAGACATTTCCCTTTATATATATATATATATATATATATATATATATATATATATATATATATTTGTGTCTGTCTTATTTAATATCTTTTAGCCTGACAGTCTTAAAAAAATATCAGTTTATCAGATGAATAGATTGCAAAAATTTTCTCCCACTCTGTAGGTTGCCTGTTCATTCTGATGGTAATTTCTTTTGCTGTGCAGAAGCTCTTTAGTTTAATTAGATCCCATTTATCTATTTTGGCTTTTGTTGCCATTGCTTTTGGTGTTTTAGACATGAAGTCCTTGCCCATGCCTATGTTCTGAATGGTATTGCCTAGGTTTTCTTCTAGGGTTTTTATGGTTTTAGGTCTAACATGTAAGTCTTTAATCCATCTTGAATTAATTTTTGTATAAGGTGTAAGGAAGGGATCCAGTTTCAGCTTTCTACATATGGCTAGCCAGTTTTCCCAGCACCATTTCTTGTTTTTGTCAGGTTTGTCAAAGATCAGATAGTTACAGATGTGTGGTATTATTTCTGAGGGCTCTGTTCTGTTCCATTGGTCTGTATCTCTGTTTTGGTGCCAGTACCATGCTGTTTTGGTTATGTAGACTTGTAGTATAGTTTGATAGACTGGATTAAGAAAATGTGGCACATATACACCATGGAACACTATGCAGCCATAAAAAATGATGAGTTCATGTCCTTTGTAGGGACATGGACGAAGCTGGAAACCATCATTCTCAGCAAACTATCACAAGAACAAAAAACCAAACACTGCATGTTCTCACTCATAGGTAGGAATTGAACAATGAGAACACTTGGACACAGGAAGGGGAACATCACACACTGGGGCCTGTTGTGTGGTAGGTGGAGGGGGGAGGGATAGCATTAGGAGATATACCTAACGTAAATGATGAGTTAATGGGTGTGGCACACCAACATGGCACATGTATACATATGTAACAAACCTGCACATTATGCACATGTACCGTAGAACTTAAAGTATAATTAAAAAAAAAAAAGAATCCATCATCCACATAACCTTGAGCAAATGACCTCCACAAGCTTCACTTTCCTTATCTGTAAATTCAGATAATGGTACTTACTTCACAGGACGTTTAGAATCTAATGAGTTAATGCATGTAAAATACCTAGCACACAAAGCATCAATAAAACAGCTCTTTTATCTCAAAAAAAATATCAGTTTAGTTAAATAACAGTTTATCTCTTTGGGAAATGTAAGAGAGAAAACAGTCTAGAATTGCGACATCACTGTCTTTTCACCAAATACAGAATATGGGTGTGATAGGCAGCTTCTAAGGTGACCACCAGTGATCTCTGAGTCCTGGTATTCCTACTGTTGAGTCTGGGTTGGATTTAAAGACTTGTTTTTAATGAATGGAAAATATCAGAAATAATGGGATATTACTTTTGAGATTAAGTTATAAAAAGAAAGTATCTTCAGCCTTGAGCTCTGAGTGTTGCTATTTCTCTCTCCAACCCCCATCTCAGTGGAAAAACGGCCTATTGCAAGCACCCCTATGAGGAGAGAGGTCCATCTGAAGAGGAATTGATATCTCTCATCAACAGCCAGTAAAATTCTGAGGCCTGCCAATACCTACGTGAGTGAGTGTGAAAGAGTGTCTTTTGAGGCCTACTGTCAGTCCCTTTGACAAGTTTTGGGGTGGATTATCTTCCAATTCAGCTTTAAGATGACTGTGGCTAAATAACGTCTTGGATAAGCTGATTCACTTCCGTGTCTTTAGAGACCTTGAGCCAGAGGAACACAACTGAACTACATACACAATTGTGAGATAAGTTTTTTGTTAAGGCACTTCATTTGGGGATAAATTTTTATGCAGCAATAGATAACTAATAGTTTATATTTTGGTTATGTGATATATGTGAGTTCATTTTGGAATCCTCACATAAACTTCAAACAGATAGAAATGTAGGCAGCTAGAACCAAATAAAAACAAAGGCCTACATTACTGAATATTGAGAAAGATGTGATTTTTATGTAAATACACCATATGTGCAGATAATAAAAATGTGACCAATATGAATCCTGAAATGAAAGACAGGAGCAGGCACTATGAATTACAGGTTTTCATGTACAGTGAGGTTTCTCTCACAGACCAATTCTCCACAGCATATTCTAGGTTAAATGCAGGTAGAATTTTTTTTTTAAATAAAGGTGCTTGATAATTCTCCTTATTAATACCAAATATGTCAGTAGGTTTTCCATACAAAATAAGGAATGGTACATCATTTTCTTACTTTTTATTTATAAAACTAGAAATATTCGTTATAATTATAAAAATTGATTTGGATAACAAAGCATTTAAAATTGATACGGAGGAAAAGGCATTGTTAATATCTTATTGTAACTATTAGTGGGATGATAAGATTTTTGTTTCAGTAGTTCTAACAGAACAAAGTCATTAATTAGGGAAATGATAGTCCTTCAAGAACATCATTAGAATGATGCGCTTCTGCTTTCAACAAAGAGAGAAGCCAGAGAACTGAAGCAACTCAAATTTGATACAGATTCACAAAGGATCAGAAGTTCAAAACATAGTAATGCATATGAACATTATATTAGAGACCATTGCATCCCAAACTGGTATTTTACCTAATATATAAGCAGTTACAATATTTTAAAAAATGATTCATGCTCAAATAAGTTTGAGAAAAAAATGCTGGTTAGACAGGCTGGTTAATTGTAGGGCTCTTCTGTGCTTTAAATTACTAATACGCACGATTAATCTCTAAGAGTGAGCCAAGAAACAACACTTCCTACCTTCATTTGAGCATTGAGATTTTTGTGAAGGCTAAACAATTAGCCTTGCCCAGAATAATGTTCCACGGAACAATAAATGAGGAACACTCTTAAGTATCATAATTCAAAGAGTTCACAGGAAGCTACCAGAAAGCAGGAACCACCTTTGGCCACTCCCAGTGTACTCCCAGTACTAAGTACAGTACTGACAGTGCAGGTTTTTACTAAGAAATTACTGATGAATGAATGGATAGATACCCCCAAACTGTAAGTTGGAAAGTCTTAGCTACATGCATATATTATTTTCAATTGTAGACTTGCATCAAATAATGATTTATTTCTCTTCATCTTTCTACCAGCATCTCAATCCAAGGTCACTTCAGAAGTCTGGAGGCTTGTATAACAGCACACAGAATCAAAGGAAGGAACCTTCACTCAAGAATAATCTGTCATGATTGAGGCTAATATCAACATTATCCAATACCTTATTTAGGTTCCTTGAAAGCTGGTATCTGTGCAGCTTCCATTCAGGTGGAAGGTACTGAAATCATCATAGACTGGCAAAAATAGCCAAGCGCGGTGCCTCACACCTGTAATCCCAATACTTCGGGAGGTCAAAGCGGGGAGATCACTTAAGCTCAGCAGTTCGAAACCAGCGTGGGCAACACGGGAAAACCCTGTCTCGACTGAAATAAAAAAGTTAACTGGACGTGGTGGCATGCACCTGTAGTCCCAGCTACTCAGGAAGCTGAGGTGGAAGGATCGCGTGAGCCTGGGAACTCAAGGCTGCAGTGAGCTGTGATCTGGCCACTGCACTCTAAACCTGGCAACAGAACGAAACCTTGTCAAAACAAAAACAAAACAAAACAAACAAACAAAAAACACTCTATTTTTAAGTCCTCACTGCTAAATGCAAAATTTTCTACCACAGGGTAGTAGTAATAGATTCCTGCTATTGAGAAGACCCTTCTCCTCCCCATCCCCCCCCAAAAAATGAAAACTTTTCTCTCCAGGTATTTAGTAATCCCTTCTTTCTTTCTCTTTTATCAGGAAAACTGATACACTATTTTCAATGAGTTTTGGATTTTGAAAGGGCACACACAGAGATAATAACTTTAGGCTACTTCTTGAAGATATAATTCAACGATTTTTAACCAATATTTATACCATCCAGCATCACCTGGATTACAGCCAATCAAACAAAGCATATGAACCAAGTAATCACACAATATCTGCATTGATGTGTTGCCTACATGCAGCAGACTGATCTGAATAACTCACCAAGAACATAATTCACATATACCTTGTTTACTCCATTTGCCAACATACTTTATTTCAGAGAAATTTTAAATGATATCTCAGCTGTTTCTCAGAGCTCCTTTGCGGAAATTACATCCTACTTTCTGTTCCACACTTGAATAAACTATAGGCTTTCCAGTACATTGTCCATTGGACCAAAATCTGGAGCAAGAGAAATAGTGTTATGGCAGTTAGGACACAGTAGCTGGAGCCAAAGTATCTAGGTTCAAATTTTCACTCTGTCACTTACTAACTCTGTATCCTTGAATGTATTATTTAACCTCTTTGCCTCATTTTCCACAACTGTCATCAAAGGGAGTAGTAATAGTATGAGTTAGGGTTATCACTCAAATCGCATGTGTTAATATATGCATCACTTAGAACAGGTGTGTGGTGTATATATCTATATCTATATTTATATATCTATAGCTATACAATCATCCCTCAGTATCCTCAGGCGATTGGGTTCAGGACTGCCCGCATATACCAAAATCCACGCATACTCAAGTCCCGCAGTCAGCCTTGTTGAAATCATGGACACAAAATGTTGGCCTTCCATATATGCGGATTTAGCTTCCTGCAAATCCTATTTTTCTATCTGCTTTTGGCAGATGAATGTGAATGAGGAACCCACCTATAGTGATGGCCAACTGTAATTATTGAAAAAATCTGCATATAAATGGATCTGCCTAGTTCAAACCATGTTGTTCAACTGTAAACTGTATATCTCTTCTGGACTCTCCATTTGGAAACACATGGACCCAGAGGATTTCTTCGTTTGCTTGTTTATTTTTATGTGAGTGTGGGCCCACATTTATCTCTATTGGCTGATCCAGAAGATTCACAGAGGTTATGTTCTTCATCTTGCTATCCCAACCGTCAGGTCCAAGACTTTGTATAATCATTGTCTCTTACTTCATTGACTTGTAGATGCCCCTGGTCCTTGATCCATCTTTGTGAACTTAATGATTCAAACTCTCTTGTTTACAGCAGGTTTAAAAGAACAGCTCTTATTACTAGATGTTCAGAAAAATATAAATTTTATGTTTCTATTAAATTTAGAAGATCCTACCCATTTTTAGCATTAAAAAATATGAAATGTTTATTCAGATAAAAACTTAGTCCAATATAGGTTTTCAGTGTCTTCTAGGTAAAAATGTTTAGTCTCTCAGACACCTTTCCTTCTTAGTTTTTGTCTCCTTAAGATAGTGCCTATTCATAGGGAGGGGTCAGGGGAATAAATGGAACTTATTTTATAAGGTTTCATGGTAGTAGGGGAAACAAACAAACAAAATATCTTGAGTGCTATGTCCTCAGATTTCTACGGTTTCCAAAGAATTGGTTATGTGCTATTGACATAGAATTGGTTACGTGCTGTTGACATCTGCTAGTGATCACTGCTGATTCTGTATCGAGTGTGAGTCTCTCAGCTTAGAAAGAATGTAAAAGTGATCATGTGATCAAGTGATCTTGATCAAGTGGAAGCTTCATCTCAGCTTCCACTGCACCTGTCACTTATGAGCTCTTGCTATAATTTCATTTTCCTTCATCTGGGGATAGCAGGTAGTGATTCCTAACCCTTTGTGCAAAGACCTCTGAGTTCATACAGTGCTCCCACCAGCCTCTTGGTAAATTCTAAGTCCTGTTTAACTCTGGAGCCAAGAGTGGTTCCAAAAGGCTACAACATAGGGCCTTTTCTCCCTGACCTGTTGCATTGCTAAGTAATTATAGCTGAGCCACTAGTGGTCCAAGTAAACCTTCAAGAAGAACCTCATCCCAGACTCCTGGACTATGGGCAAGAGTTTTCTCCTCATTGTTATTCCTTCAATATATGTAACATACCTCATGGATAAGGATGGCTCTTATATTCTTATGTAATTCTAAATTAAATGTCAACTATTAAGTATTTTCTCTGACATCATCTTTATATTCCCTCCATCCTTATTCTCAAGGAAATGAAAGCTATACAACAACATACGGAGGTACTCAGAAATGCAAATGATGAAAGCATATTGTCCCCTCATGAACATGAAAACAAGTTCCTGGTAATTTACATGCATTTCGTGGTACAGCCAAATCCCAATCAGGAGAATAAATACTGTGCATTGAAACTGTACCTCTGATTTCAAAATTAAAACATAAAAAATTTTAGTAGTTATATAATTATGTTAGTTGTATGAAATTTGTTTCTAAAATATGACTTTGACAAAGATATATATATAGGACACATAGTAATCAAAACAAAAGTGGCAATTTTCTCAGTAGTACAATCTACCCTCATGGGCTATTCTATGGAATTCCTTTCCCTATTGTTTTAGGTAAGCCATCAGGATATCTGTTTTGCAAAGAAAACAATGATACTGGGATTTTAATATAACTCATGTCACTTAGTTTCCATGTCTATTTGTATATATGAATTATTATTTCATTTTAAAACTATCATTTATATATAGTGATAGATTCAAAACATATCTAAATACACGTTGCTCATTATGAACACTAAAGTTCAGTAATGCAGAATTTATAGATTCATACTCCAATTTAGAATTAGGTAGCTTACATAGGGGCATTTATATTGTTTCATGGAAGCAAGTTTATTAGTGCTTTCCTTTCAAGCATAGCCTAAATACATTAAGATTAAATACATTAAGGTTAATTTGAGAATAGTTTTGATTCCATAGGTACATACATTAGCCATATTTTTTCATTTGGAAAAAATATAACAATAGCAAAACAATAAGTCTAATAATATCGACAAAGAAACCATATAAGATTAGAAATATGAAACCTTGTATAAATCTCTCTTATCAGTCCCCATACAATTGTCTGAATCCCCATGGCTACAGTCAATTATGCTTTTTTTCCCCCACAGAGATACCAGCACCAATAAGAGAACAGTTTATTCTGCCTCTTGCAGTGATTTTTGTGAATATCTCAAAATATTGATAATAAGAAATGGGTCCAGTCAATGCATCTGATGGATGCTGATTCTATCCAGGAGACAATATTAACCTTTTTCACTGTAAGCCTATCAAATACTAGAGATCTAAGATGGAATAACAGCTTGAAATGAATTTCTTCATGAAATAAAAATAGAACTGATTGTTAATCTTTCTCGAAACACAGATTAGTAAAACTGCAGCTGTTTCAAGAAGTGAATATGTGGGAAAATGTCAAGTGTGAGACATTTTTCTTTCTCGACCAATTAAAAACATGTCAACTTTGAGAATAACACTGTGGGAAATAGTGGCAGTTTTTAAACTTTCTAAATAGAAATATCAAAACATATAATTAATTTCAAATTTTTGGTTAATTAAACACAAATACCTATTTATCTGTTGCATTTTGCTTTCACAGTGAGCTTATAATGTTGATATGAAGAAAATAAAAATAGCTTTATTTTAATTTATATCTAATCTCTCATTGGTCTGGGTCTTTAGCAGTGTGGATGCATAATTTTGTTATCAAATTGAATGGATATTTTTAAGGATATAATTACATGTTTCTTGGGGAAGTTCAACAATTTAAAGTATCTTGTCAATATTTTCTTTTTTCCATTCCTCCAAAACTTAAAATTAAGTAGCGAGTCACTAATTCAACAAGATGTACACAAAAGTATGTCTACTAGTATAAATTATAAACATGAAACTATAGTTTAGAACTCTCATAATTAAAGTTATTGGGTTATAATAGAAACACATGTAATACATGTAAAAATGTATAACACATGCTCGAGTTATAAAAACATGTTTTGCTCATGAAATTTATTTTAATTTTTTACTAAATTTGATTAGTTGAAGCTTTTAAATAAACATTAATGAATTAAATAATGTATAATTCCATAAATGTTTTCTCCACATGCACCTTATGCTATGGAAAAATATTTATCCATTCTTTCCACAATTATTTATTGAGCTTTGAAATATGCCAGACACTGTTCTTGGAAGCAAGAACACATGAATAAACGAAAACATTCTAAATGTTGGCCTTTGTGGTACTTGTGCTCATGTTTTATATATTAAATAAGAAAGACAAAAACTATTTTTGTGACATTTGCAGTTTGCGGTTAAGCAGGCAGTAAACTCTTCACACAAGTCAACAGGGGAAGCACAGGTTGTAAATATCTGAATGAAAGAGTGATGTGACACAGAATAATGTGTAGGTCCATTGTAGGGAAGAGACAGGGAAGCCTTTTTGAAGTGATAACTCCATGGCATGACACACTTTTAAGTTTGCCTAAGACAGTTTTAATTTATAATTGTTGTCCTAACAGTATGTCAGAGCAGCCTTTGCTCCACTCAAATATTTAGAAGAATGACTAAGGTAAAGTAGGAGACTGATTGTAAGCATTGAAGCAGGTTCAGTAAGGGATGGTTTTGATTGGATTTAGGGTGATAGTAACTGAGATTCAGAAATGTAGATACATTTGATACAAATACTCTAAATGATCTTCTTTTCCATTCATGTATTTAAGTAACCTATCTATTCAAAGAATAGGTAGCATTCAAGACTCAGAAATTCAAATAACAGAATGATATACCACGTCCTGCTTTAGAGGCTCACAGCCCATTTGAAAGAGACAGACAAACACATGCATATAACTTAGAGCTACAGGAATCCTAGTGTAATTGGCAATGGGTAAGTGGATCACCAAGGAAAGAGAGGTGAATTCTAACTATATACAAAACAAAAAAGATTCACAGAGTACTGCACCATGGACTTGAGATTTAGAAGTGAATGATGGTCATTTGGCAAATGGGGATAATATCTCTGTAGGTTTATGAGGTCCTAACTTTGGTGAATGAAAATACAATTTGCCTTCATAAATTGCTTACATTTTTTTCTGAAGAAAGATATAAATCATGCTGCTATAAAGACACATGCACACATATGTTTATTGCGGCACTATTCACAATAGCAAAGACTTGGAACCAACCCAAATGTCCAACAACGATAGACTGGATTAAGAAAATGTGGCACATAGACACCATGGAATACTATGCAGCCATAAAAAATGATGAGTTCATGTCCTTTGTAGGGACATGGATGAAACTGGAAAACATCATTCTCAGTAAACTATCGCAAGGACAAAAAACCAGACACTGCATGTTCTCACTCACAGGTGGGAATTGAACAATGAGAACACATGGACACAGGATGGGGAACATCACACTCCAGGGACTGTTGTGGGGTGGGGGGAGGGGGGAGGGACAGCATTAGGAGATATACCTAATGCTAAATGACGAGTTAATGGGTGCAGCAAACCAACATGGCACATGGATACATACATAACAAACCTGCACATTCTGCACATGTACCCTAAAACCTAAAGTATAATAATAAATAAAAAATAAATTTAAAAAGATATTTTTATAATTCCATCTATTAATATTTCTTTGAATCCCCTGTTACCTGAGAAGGCAATCTATCTTGAAATGAAAATAATATAGAGGTTTAATACGTTAACCTGGAAACACTTTATAATACATATCACATTGAAGAGTTCCTACATAACTACTCTTCTGTACATTTTAAACTTGAGCTTTATTATCTGTTTTTTGTAAACCCCAGAGCTTTCTTAACAAGCATTATGAAAAATCTTTTAAATAAGACAACAACATTTTAGGTTTCCATTCCTTTTTTTCCCTCAGAGCTTTCAAAGAAATTTCTGAGCATAACCTGTTGTATAAATTATACTAGCAGGTTATGATTGTTTGGGGTACTTCCTTGATTTTTCACATTTAAAAATAAAACTGCTCATGTTTTTTTTGTTTGTTTGTTTCAAACAGCAAGTAGAAAAACTGTCATATAGAATGTTACCTGTAAACTTTATCTTTGTTCACGTTTTAGATTTTTTTCCTTGATTTGAATGACTTTTTCTTTCTTTTCAGGTACTTATAAGTGAATTATTTTCAAATTGTACTTTTTAAGTAATAGATGCAGAAAAAATAGGAATATTGAATTATTATGTCCTTAAAGTCTCCTCTCAACAAATACCAGGAGATTTCCAGTTTTCTTTTACATAGTTTGGTTGGAATTAGTTCTGTTTTGATTAATAGTCATGAACAATGTGTTTGTTCTGCCCTCTTTTTTAAATATGGGAGCGAGTTGATGTTGGTAATTATTTATTATTTCTCTCAACTTTGCTATAAAACAGGAAGAATTTCATTCAACTTCCGATCACATTTGAATTAGATACCAGAAGACTAATAATAAGTAATTTTACAATGTTGATGTGTGGGCAATTCTAGGGAAGACTCAAAACACAGAAAACATAAAAGGGAAAATTCACACAATTAATTACGTTTAAAAATTCATATGGAAACACATTAAAGAGTCCAAAAGAGAAAAGGGAAAAGTAAAGCCATGAAATACAAACTATCCATATGAGTACTAAAATACCAAGGTTTGGGTTATACATGTGTATATATTTGTGAAAATTTGGAATGTATAATTAAGGTTTGTGCATTTTATTATATGTAAATTTTACATTAAAATAAATAAATTTGAACTCTAGTTAATGATAGTAATAATAAGGTATTTAAGGGAAAGTATACTGATTCCTGCAAAGTATTTTAAATTGCATCCAAAAATAAGGTAGAATAATGTATGGATAGGATGAAGGAAATATGGATTGGTTTGTGCCACAAGTTTAAATAAATATTAGTGTTGGAATCTAGGTGGTAGATCAATGATGTTCATTGTAAAAGACCTTTAAATTCACTGCCTTTTTTTTTTTTTGAGACAAGGTCTTGCTCTGTCACACAAGCTGGAGTGCAGTGGCACAATCGTGACTCACTGCGGCCTCAATTTCCCACGCTCAAGCTAGTCTCCCACCTTAGTTTCCTGAGTAGTTGGGACTAAACGTGTGGCCGACCATGCCCAGCTATTTTTATTTTTATTTTTGTAGAGACGGGGTTCTCACTATTTTTCCCAGGCTGGTCTTGAACTCCTGGACTCAAGCAATCCTCCTGCTTGGCCTCCCAAATTGCTGAGATTACAGGCATGAGTCACCACACCGGCTTTCATTGCACATTTGAAATTTTCATAATAAAATGCTGAAAAATTTCTACATGATGATCTCAAATAATATAATGCAATTGAATACCAATTAAAAATTGCATTGACATGAATGGTATCAACAAAAAATTTGAAATAAACACACAAGTGAAAAAAATATGAAAATAATGCATAACTTCATTGTCAATCACATAAATTAAAATTAAATTGATATTTATTCTATTATGTCTTGAAAGAAGAAAATAAATTATAATACACAAGGTTTTTGAGGGTGAGGGTGTTGAGAATTATATACAATGTCCACGTGTATATAAATTTGTACAGCCTTTTAGGAATACTCCTTTTGAATATATGTCTAATATATTTAATGACATTACCTTTGATTCAGCAATTCAAATTTTAGAAATGTATTTTCATAAAACATTGAAAGATTGGACGCAAAGATATATATCCATAAGTTTATAGTTATCAAATTGAAAGTATATAACCTACATATTTAGCAAATTATTTGATTAAATACATTTGGTATAAATAATATGATTAAAATTTTTTATTGTATTGTAAGCACTGATATAGATTTATATTTATGGACATAAAAAGATAGCCACACTTTTTTGAGTGAAAAAGGCAAGCTATGAAAAATTATGTTGAATATATATGTGTGTGTATGTGTGTATATATTTATATATGTTTGTATGCATAAAAGAATAAATGTCTGAAAATGTAGAATAAAATAAAATTTGCTATCTCTTGAAATGCTGTATTGTGGTCAATGTTTACTTTCCTTTTATACATTTCCTTTTACACATTTCAGTAGTTTGAAAAGTAAAAATAAACATTTACAGATCAAAACTTGAGGAAATATTTCACATCAGATATAATGAATAATTAATATTCTTAATGTACTGAGTTCTTACAGTTAAAAAACTACCAACAGCAGCAAATTTTTAAAAACAATATTTATTTACATGACAAAATGGTAGTCTCTAGGAAATACAGAGAAGAAGAAATATAGATGAAAAGTACTCCTTACCTTCCACATATTTAGAACCAGTATTCAAAAATAGTTTTAAAAATATGTTTAACCACTCTAAATGTACATTAATATTCTATACACACAAGTGTGAAATGATCACATCAAAGTAAAACTATTTATTGCTTTATATTTACTTACTACATATTCCAAGCTATACTAAAATGTATTTAAAATATAATTCTAATTGCCTAAAGAAAGCATACGAGTTTGTATACATAAAATACCATTTTCGTAAAATGAAATTCCAAGATAAATTTGTTGAATTTTGTTTTTTTGAAAAGGATTATAAATGACATTTAGATTATATCATCATTTATGAGTTCAAAGAAGAAATGAAATCTCCTTTGAATGTAGCACCATTCTGCCCCGATTAGATCAATTTTGGACATTGATCATTGTAATTAATTACTCTTAGCTTTCAGGATGATGCACAACTCAAAATATGGAAAACTGAAATTCTATAACAAATACAACTGGCTTTACAACATCTGAACCATTTAATACATTTAAAATTACTTTAATGAACAGTAAAAGTTAAAGTTATTGACTCAAAATTTTAATCAGCTTGACTATCCTTCTGCATCTAAACATGAATTAAACAATCTTAAAGCTAGAAATCTAACCACAGACAGATATAAGTAAAAAAGAGAAGTTTACCAGTTTACTTTTTTCTAATACCTGAGTTGAATTAGTCTCTTCCAAAGTATTTTTTTTTTGCAATTTTGAATTTACTGGTTATTTTAATGAATGAAGAAATAATAACGGGATATAATGTCTTAAGCAGGAATGAGTAGAATATACAAAAATCTAATCTAAGAACAGGAATGAGATATTAGATATTTATTTATGAAAACTGAATAATAAAAATGATCTCAGCAAATATACTTAATTTAGATATTGTGACATAATTTCTTGTGAAACTTTTGAAGTTAATGTTTTGAGGGAACTTTAAATTCTCTCTCAACCACTTGCAATTTAATTAATTAGCTATCAGGCATCAGTGGTATTCAAACTTGCCTCCAGAATCTCATTTACGAGATTTCACCCTGGATCACATTTTTAGTTTGTCATAAAAGTTGGCACTCTGCACAAAACTGGCAAGGCAAAACATTTATTTTCCTCTGTATTCACTTTAAAAAAAAAATACTGTCACATCTGACGGAAACCATAGTAACTTCTCTCTAAAACTATTCTTTCTCAACTTTTTCACCCTTTGTGCTCTTGACAACTTTTCTACAAATTTCATTGTAACGGAACCAATACAACTAATAAGATTCCTGCTGTAACTTTCCTCACGCCTTCTATTTATTTTTGTCTGTTTATTAAAATAGTACTTTTTATAATAGAGTCACCCTATATTACTGCTTCTTTTAATTACTTTTTGAAAAATAAATACTTTTATTTTAAGAGGTATGTTTAATCAAACTCATCTCAAATTTATTTTGCATACCTTCAAATATGCATTGTTATCTGAGATAATTAATCTGTTTTAATACGGCCGAACAAAATTTGTGCTTTAAAGTTCATTATTTCAGCGAAAAGAATGGAGTGAAAATCAATTATATTTAAAACCACACACATACATTATGCAGAATTTTCTCCTTTGAGAATTGATGTTCACAGAAATAAAATGCCACTCTGTTTAGTTGGAAAATGCAGTTATTAGAAAATTACATTTCCCATTCAATATGATATTGGAGGTGGGTTTTTCTAGATAGCTCTTATTATTTTGAGATACGTCCCATCAGTACTTAATTTATTGAGAGTTTTTAGCATGAAGACTTGTTGAATTTTGTCAAAGGCCTTTTCTGCATCTATTGAGATAATCATGTGGTTTTTGTCTTTGGTTCTGTTTATATGGTGGATTACATTTATTGATTTGCGTATGCTGAACCAGCCTTGCATCCCAGGGATGAAGCCCACTTGATCACGGTGGATAAGCTTTTTGATGTGCTGCTGGATTTGGTTTGCCAGTATTTTATTGAGGATTTTTGCATCAATGTTCATCAAGGATATTGGTCTGAAATTCTCTTTTTTGGTTGTGTCTCTGCCAGGCTTTGGTATCAGGATGATGCTGGCCTCATAAAATGTGTTAGGGAGGATTCCCTCTTTTTCTGTTGATTGGAATAGTTTCAGAAGGAGTGGTACCTGTTCCTCCTTGTACCTCTGGTAGAATTCAGCTGTGAATCCATCAGGTCCTGGACTCTTTTTGGTTGGTAAGCCATTGATTATTGCCACAATTTCAGAGCCTGTTATTGGTCTATTCGGAGATTCAACTTCTTCCTGGTTTAGTCTTGGGAGGGTGTATTTGTCGAGGAATTTATCCATTTCTTCTAGATTTTCTAGTTTATTTGCGTAGAGGTGTTTGTAGTATTCTCTGATGGTAGTTTGTATTTCTGTGGGATCGGTGGTGATATCCCCTTTATCATCTTTTATTGCATCTATTTGATTCTTCTCTCTTTTCTTCTTTATTAGTCTTGCTAGCAGTCTATGATTTTGTTGATCTTTTCAAAAAACCAGCTCCTGGATTCATTAATTTTTGAAGGGTTTTTTGAGTCTCTATTTCCTTCAGTTCTGCTCTGATTTTAGTTATTTCTTGCCTTCTGCTAGCTTTTGAATGTGTTTGCTCTTGCTTTTCTAGTTCTTTTAATTGTGATGTTAGGGTGTCAATTTTGGATCTTTACTGCTTTCTCTTGTGGGCATTTAGTGCTACAAATATCCCTCTACACACTGCTTTGAATATGTCCCAGAGATTCTGGTATGTTGTGTCTTTGTTCTCATTGGTTTCAAAGAACATGTTTATTTCTGCATTCATTTCGTTATGAACCCAGTAGTCATTCAGGAGCAGGTTGTTCAGTTTCCATGTAGTTGAGCAGTTTTCAGTGAGTTTCTTAATCCTGAGTTCTAGTTTGATTGCACTGTTGTCTGAGAGGCAGTTTGTTATAATTTCTGTTCTTTTACATTTGCTGAGGAGAGCTTTATTTCCAACTATGTGGTCAATTTCGGAATAGGTGTGGTGTGGTGCTGAGAGGAAGGTATATTCTGTTGACTTGGGGTGGAGGGTTCTGTAGATGTCTATTAGGTCCGCTTGGTGCAGAGCTGAGTTCAATTCCTGGGTATCCTTGTTAACTTTCTGTCTCGTTGATCTGTCTAATGTTGACAGTGGAGTGTTAAAATCTCCCATTATTATTGTGTGGGAGTTTAAGTCTCTTTGTAGGTCACTCAGGACTTGCATTCCCTTTGAAAACTGGCACAAGACAGGGATGCCCTCTCTCACCACTCCTATTCAACATAGTGTCGGAAATTCTGGCCAGGGCAATTAGGCAGGAGAAGGAAATAAAGGGTATTCAGTTAGGAAGAGAGGAAGTCAAATTGTCCCTGTTTGCAGATGATATGACTGTATATCTAGAAAACCCCATTGTCTCACCCCAAAATCTCCTTAAGCTGATAAGCAACTTCAGCAAAGTCTCAGGATACAAAATCAATGTGCAAAAATCACAAGCATTCTTGTACACCAATCACAGACAAACAGAGAGCCAAATCATGAATGAACTCCCATGCACAATTGCTTCAAAGAGAATAAAATACTTAGGAATCCAACTTACAAGGGACGTGAAGGACCTCTTCAAGGAGAACTACAAACCACTGCTCAATGAAATAAAAGAGGTCACAGACAAATGGAAGAACATTCCTTGCTCATGGGTTGGAAGAATCAATATCATGAAAATGGCCATGCTGCCCAAGGTAATTTATAGATTCAATGCCATCCCCATCAAGCTATCAATGACTTTCTTCACAGAATTGGAAAAAACTAAAGTTCATATGGAACCAAAAAAGAGCCCGCATGGCCAAGTCAATCTTAAGCCAAAAGAACAAAGCTGGAGGCATCATGCTACCTGACTTCAAACTATACTACAAGGCTACAGTAATCAAAACAGCACGGTACTGGTACCAAAACAGAGATATAGATCAATGGATCAGAACAGAGCCCTCAGAAATAATGCCACATATCTACAATGGTCGGATCTTTGACAAACCTGACAAAAACAAACAATGGGAAAAGGATTCCCTATTTAATAAATGGTGCTGGGAAAACTGGCTAGCCATATGTAGAAAGCTGAAACTGGATCCCTTCCTTACACCTTATACAAAAATTAATTCAAGATGAATTAAAGACTTACATGTTAGACCTAAAACCATTAAAACCCTAGAAGAAAACCTAGGCAATACCATTCAGGACATAGCCATGGGCAAGGACTTCATGTCTAAAACACCAAAAGCAATGGCAACAAAAGCCAAAATTGACAAATGGGATCTCATTAAACTAAAGAGTTTCTGCACAGCAAAAGAAACTACCATCAGAGTGAACAGGCAACCTACAAAATGGGAGAAAATTTTCACAACCTACTCATCTGACAAAGGGCTAATATCCAGAATCTACAATCAACTCAAACAAATTTACAAGAAAAAAACAAACAACCCCATCAAAAAGTGGGCAAAGGACATGAACAGACACTTCTCAAAAGAAGACATTTGTGCAGCCAAAAAACACATGAAAAAATGCTGATCATCACTGGCCATCAGAGAAATGCAAATCAAAACCACAATGAGATACCATCTCACACCAGTTAGAATGGCCATCATTAAAAAGTCAGGAGACAACAGGTGCTGGAGAGGATGTGGAGAAATAGGAACACTTTTACACTGTTGGTGGGAATGTAAACTAGTTCAGCCATTGTGGAAGTCAGTGTGGCGATTCCTCAGGGATCTACAACTAGAAATACCATTTGACCCAGCCATCCCATTACTGGGTATATACCCAAAGGACTATAAATCATGCTGCTATAAAGACACATGCACACGTATGTTTATTCTTATTATGATACTTTTAAGTTTCTGGAGCTGTAAATTCCAGACTTTCTACTTCTCTTCGTCAAAAGGTCCATTTTTTTCATTGCAAATATTCTAACCTATGTGCCATAACTACAGGGGAACATCCTATATATAAAGCAAATTATTCTATTCAAATTTGACATATGTCCTCTGTTTCGGACAATATTTCAAAGTCTTCCTAGCTGTACTTTATTTGAAACTTCTATAACTTTTCTAGTTTTATTAAGGGATTAATTTTCACAGGATGATTATGATGCTTGCAATATTCAGCTTCCTTATGATCAAAGCCAATTCTAATTCTGCTATTTACTCACAAGCATACTAATTACTTTTTAAAATATCATGTTTATAATAATCAAAATATCTCTCTGTGTAACTTAGTCTTTTTCCTAGCAAAAAGCTCATTAGCAGTCATAGGACTCAATAATGTTAATATTCCCAGGATGAATGATACAAAAGATTCATTATCTTTATGCCACACTGGAATCATTGAACTGAATCATTTTATATGATTACAATTATCTTTCAGGCAAGGTACTCATATAAATTTAACTAAATGCTTAAATGGCCTGTTGACCCAAAGGGCACTATTAGTCTTGGCTTGATAATTTAATATATTAATGCCCAGGAAATAATGCATACTTTTTATTCCAGACTTTTTTATTTTTTGAATCAAATAATCATGTGGGTATAATCAGAATATTGAAGAAAAAAAAAGCTTCCTTTCTTCTTGGCTACCCTTTCTTGGTATATGCATGTCTTCTTCACTGATTATGATGAAGAATTGAGAGAATTCAACCTACATAAGTTCATTTTCTGTATAATTGCAATTTAAAACTTGAAGCAGCATGCTTCCAACCAGTTTTGGTGAAACTCTAAGAACATAAATAAATTATTTGAAAAGTCAGTATAAAGTATACCTTCAGTCTGAATATAATATGGGTATATAAGAAAGACTATTTCTTATTTTCTCATGAAATCTTAATTTTCTTAGTTTTATGTTTAGTTTTCTTTTTATAGATAAATTCCTTAAAGCCCTAAGTCATGATAAGCAGAAAAAGACTGAAAGGATCCCGAATTAAAATTATTTTATTGTAAAAATTATATTGATTGATCAGAGACAGTTAAATATTATATTTGCAAATTCCAATCTGTTTAAATGTCCTATTAGTACACATAAAGTTGTAATAGTAGGGCATTTGCGATTTATCGCAAGATTTCTATACCTTTACAGTACAGTTCTCTGACATTGGCTACGCACAGCAATTTCCCATAGAGCTTTAAAAAATACTAATAAACGGGCCTCAAACCCACTACTTCTGGCTTAATTGGCCTAGGATGTTGCCTCATCATCAGGATTGTTAATAGATCCCCAAGAAGTTTTATTGTTGAGCCAAGCTTAGGAAACATTGCTCAAAAGGTATATCAACAGAAGAATAAAGTCTAAAGTGCAAAGTAGACATTCGCTTTAAACTTGTCACATTTCTCAAAATTTATCTAGTAATACAGAAAACACTATTTGCATATATAAGCCATTGAAAATGGCCCCAACAATACTTATTATCTTTACAATTTCACTAGCAAACTCCAAAAGGAACACTCATAATGGTATAAAAATAAATTATTTAGACATAGCCAGCATTTTAAACAGCTAACAGGATGTTAAAATAATTAATATAACTGTGCTTGGATTGGCATGTGTCTTTGAATGTAAACCCTGTATATGTATGTATATGTATGATATATATGTGTATATGTATATATCATATATATATATTTGTTATGTATGACATATAAGCCTGGGTCATTACTATTTTAATCAAAAGATAATTCAGAGCTCATGAAATATGATGAATTGAACTTCCTTGATACTGATTCGGATTGTTGTTTGGTCCATCTATCTGATTACTACTTAAAGAAAAACACAGGTACTAAATTTACTATGAACTGATTAAATTAGGTAATATTAAATTTATTATGCACTGACTAAACTAATTCTTGCAAGCTATAAACTAAATTGTATTTATTAACTGCATTATGGAATAAAAATATTCTCATAAACAAATTCCTAACCCTCTGGAAAAATAATACTTTATTTTAAATATTTCTATTGCTGAGTTAACTAAGCAACAACTAAACATTCTACAATATGAAATGTTAATATTTAATTAAAATACATTGTGAATATTGGTATTAGATAATCACTCATTTTATAGTATTAATCATAGAAGTTTTCTTTTCATATATTTTGTAGAATGTTATTAATCTTTATTCTGGTGTGTTATTTATTATAACTTAAAAAAAGCAAGTGATTTAATATAAATTAAGATAGTTTATGTTAGTTGATTGGGGAAAAATAGAATCACTCAGCATATTTTCCCTCCTTTTAAGTATTTTTTTATTTACTTATTTTACTTTTTCTGGTTAGAATTTCATCAATTTTATCAAAAATATCAAGGCTGTTTAGGTATGAATTTTTCGTGAGCATTATTGTGTAAACAAGATAAATATCTAAAGAAAATAACAATCTTAAAACTTAAATTAACTTTTTTTCTAACCACCCCAGAAGTCTCTGTAAATGAAACATCTACAGAGGCGTCTCAGTTTATAGATGGTTTTTGCTTCAACTATTTCCATTGCACAGATATACACATCTGTCTTATAACTTTAATTTTCTTGTCTTTCTTACGAATATAACAGTACATGCAAAATCACATTATTTAGTGTTGGAGAAATCAATATATTAAATTAGCAGTGTCTGGCATACAATAGATGTTCAGAATATTGGTATATTTGTTGACTAAATTAATTTTATTATTTAATATGGTGGTGACTTCTCTATGGATAAGGTGAGAGACCTAGTTGAATCCTTTCTATGAATATTCTTCAAGCAATCTTGTCAATAATTCACTGTTCATCATAGTAATTATAAACATAAAAAGGAAAAACATCTGTAGTGTGGGAAATCTGAATTTGAAGTATAATTTTAAGTCTGGTACACTGGGTAAGATCATTTTTAAGTGGAAAAGAAAGAAAGAAATGAACCCTGAAATATTCTGTGTGTGAGCATTAGCAGAAATTCAAATACATGATCTGATTGCCAGCCAAACAGAATTTATTTAAATATGTACACAAGTAAATGGGTTTACATGATTTAGGGTAGTTTTTACAGGTACTAAAAGTTGGCAGATAACTTTGTCTTGAATGTAAGCCATGTGTACAACAGAATGTAAGGATCCAGGCAATTCGTTTAACTGAGTATTGACTTTTTTCAATTATGACGAATTATGATAAAGTCATTAAAAACACACTACCTCCGTCTTCACATAATATATGTTTTCACTTGTAATATGATTTCCTACTTTGATAACTTCAAACCTAATTTTTTTATGATTTTCATACGGATGGTTTATGGTTATTAGGTAAAAATATTTATTTAGATTATGAAATAAAAGAGCCTAAATTAATAAAGTTGGAAACTTTTGCATACTTTTCTTAAACAACTGAAAAAAAAGCAATTTAGTTACTACAGGCAACATAGTGTCCATGATTAGTACAAAATTTAAAGACATGTCGTATTGTATATCCCATGTGCCTGGCACATGGAATATACAATACGACATGTCTTTAAATTTTACTTATTTCATTTTCCATTATCTTTAGGTTTATATTATTTCACAGATAATAACTACACATTTCATAACTAAATCTGAAATCTATATAAATGCACATTATGAGTGTTTTTGGAGATATAGACCCCCAAACAGATGGTGAGATGCTGAAAATTTAGACTACAATATAAAAATTACTCTTGCTACACTGTACTTCACCAAAATACACAGGACTAGTTAACAATTACACTCTAATTAAAGAATCTTGTGGTCTGGGGTCAAAGCTTTAATTCATTTAACGTCCATATATTTGATAAAAATGGTAATATCTATGGATATCTCCAGAAAAGCTCGCCACCTAGCAATATCCATGCCTGTGAAAGGACCCAGAATATCTTGTATTAAAAAATTATATATATGTTGGATGTAGTCCAATGAATGTCATGACTCAGAAGAAAGTACAATAAACCATGTTCCCCATAGATGACCAGTTGTCTCCACAAAATGCACATTTGTTATAAAATGCACAAAAATGAACTTGCTGTACTTAAAATGGATCTACAGGAGGTTTACTCTACTTGGCAAGAAAAACATTTACATTATTAGATAGAGAAAGTGGTTGCATCAATTATAGCAAATAAATGACAGTATTTGTTTTTTATTTGTCATTATTCTTAAATCCTCTAGAGGCAAAATGGTTAATGAAACACTTCTCAGCCTGCATTTATATGCCAGCCTTTTAAATAAAATCTGTAAATATTCAAATACAATCTATGCATATTCTGTAGTAATCTTTAAAGATTATCAATAAAGATTATAGACATAAACACATACATGCATGTTTGTGTGTGCATGTATACACACTACAAAGGCTAGTCCTTGCGAAAGATGAGAGGTATGTTCTCATTGTTCATTATCTATTCAAAACCACTAGTTTACCGCTACACTGTGCAGAATCAAACAAAACTTTCTAGAACATACCACAAGGTGAATTTCAATCATGGTGTTTGCTATTTTAAAAATCTGAAAAATGTTGCTTAGTAACTTGTCTGCAAGTAGGTTGTTTAATTGAATTCGAATAATTATTTTAAAATACTTTGCAAATTACTTTGTCCTTTCATTTTTAATTTTATATCTACATTACTATTGATCAATACCTTGCTTGAGACAAAGTCTAGGGTACTTTGCAGTTTTCATCTTTTGAACAAGACTGGCAAGTAGTGGGTATTAAATGAGCATTGGCCAATTTAAATGAATATTCTGAGGAAAATAATTCATCCCAGTTATCCGAACATTCAAAACTGAGTTCATTTTATTTATATATATATATGTGTGTGTGTGTATATATATAAATATATATATTTAGTACATATATATGTACTCTATATATTATCTATGTAGACACAAAGCTAAATGATGTTTACTCTGCCACATTTTTACTGTCTTTTGGATAATATGATTTTTAATTTTTTAAATATTATGTTTTCTTGAGATCAGATATATATATTTGATTTTTAAAGTATGTTTTCCCCCACGGCATCTACACAAATACTTCTCAGATATGGTTACTTAGAAAAAAAAGTTCTCAGCCACGCGCAGTGGCTTACGCCTGTAATCCCAGCACTTTGGGAGGCCAAGACGGGTGGATCATGAGGTCAGGAGATCAAAGCCAACCTGGCTAACACGGTGAAACTCTCTCTACTAAAAATACAAAAAATTAGCTGATCGTGGTGGTGGGCGCCTGCAGTACCAGCTACTTGGGAGGCTGAGGCGAGAGAATGGCATGAGGCCAGGAGGCGGAGCTTGCTGTGAGCCTAGATTGCACCACTGCACTCCAGCCTGGGCGACAGGGCAAGACTGTCTCAAAAAAGAAAAAAAAATTATCAAATAGTATGAACACAAATTAATTTGATGTGAACTTCTTGACACAAAATTGTATCAAGAGTTAGAAGAACATGTTAATGCATTAGCATCAAGTATTAAACATTTACAGTTTTTCAGTTTTAAGTAATTAATTTTATTAAATTATATATTTTAGTATAATGGAAGGCTGATACTCAATTTTTAAAGCCAGCTTTTATTCTACATGTTTTACTCATTTTTTTGATGTAATGGTATTTTTCTAGTGTTAATAGTCATATAAAATGTTTCTGCTCTGTGAATTTCTTCACTAATTCTTGTGTTTAAGTCTTCTCTGAGTTTGTTTTAATTCACTCAAAATTATTTGTTCACTGTCTAGAAATTCATTACTCTTGCAAATAATCAAATCAGTGTTTAAGACAACTGATGTGTTAATCAACCTTGATTGCTTCAAATAATAAACCCACAAGTTAGACCAATTTTAAGACTAATTTTATTGAACCAGAGAATTTAATATGGCATTATTTTCCTATATGTTTTAAGAAGTAAATCTTTAGGCCGGGCACAGTGGATCACAGCTGTAATCCTAGCACTTTGGGAGGCCGAGGTGGGTGGATCACGAGGTCAAGAGATTGAGACCATCCTGGCCAAAATGGTGAAACCCTGTGTCTAATTAAACTAAAGAGCTTCTGCACAGCAAAAGAAACCACCATCAGAGTGAACAGGCAACCTACAGAATGGGAGAAAATTTCTGCAACCTATTTATCTGACAAAGGGCTAATATCCAGAATCTACAATCAACTCAAACAAATTTACAAGAGAAAAACAAACAACCCCATCAAAAAGTGGGAGAAGGATATGAACAGACACTTCTCAAAAGAAGACATTTATGCAGCCAAAAGACACATGCAAAAATGCTAATCATCACTGGCCATCAGAGAAATGCAAATCAAAACCACAATGAGATACCATCTCACACTAGTTAGAATGGCCATCATTAAAAAGTCAGGAAACAACAGGTGCTGGAGAGGATGTGGAGAAATAGGAACACTTTTACACTGTTGGTGGGACTGTAAACTAGTTCAACCATTGTGGAAGTCAGTGTGGCGATTCCGCAGGGATCTAGAACTAGAAATACCATTTGACCCAGCCATCCCATTACTGGGTATATACCCAAAGGACTATAAATCATGCTGCTATGAAGAGAAGTTAAGTGAGTTAATTAACAGGTGTTTATAAAGCTGTGGTGTTATGCTGTCACTAATCTTTCCTTGTGGCAAATATTGTGGCACACTATAGAAAAAAATAATAAAACTAAACAAAACTAAAAATAAGCAGTTCCCAAGTCTCCAAGCACAAGACAGAGATGCCTATAAATTTAACTGAACAACTTTTCCAGTTTATGTCAGCAATAAAAGGATATCTAAACGGAGACCAGAATGAGACAGAATCGTTTGTCCTTCTCAGCTGATTCTCTCTGGGGCTCACTCTTCTCCACAGTTGGTTAATCCATTGTTTACTTCATACAGGTTAGACGCAGAGGAGAACCTCTGCAGATGAGAAATTTGAACTTTGTATTTTTCTTCTTTATTTCTACAGGCTACACTGAAAACAGTTGCTCTGTATCCAGTTAGCCATAAGTTAGAGCACCAACTTAAATTACCTTGAAATACATCAACTTTTTATAAATTTTCTGATTTAGAGATTTCAAAATTACTTCTGCTATTAATCAAATATTCCTTAGACATGTTTTCCATTATTATTATATTATTATTATTAAAATAATAGTAGTAGCTACATTCCTTTACACATTATTCAATTATGGTAAGTAATTTGCATATTTTTTCTTATTTAAGATCTATACAACAGTTTTATGGGATGGTGGTGTTAAAATTATTTTTCCTTGGAATAATAAGAATAAATATTTAGAACACCTGGTTTGGATTATTGCATGGGAGAAAAATGTACTTCAAAGCAAACTATCATTGTTAAGATGGTTGCATTTCTTGAGTTAATCAAGAGTAGGACCACATTTTTAATGAATATCTCTTACTATATAGGAATAATATTTCTTTTTTTTTTTTCTGGTTTTGAAACAGTATCTGTCACCCAGGCAGGAGTGCAGTGGGGCAGCTATAGCTCACTGCAGCCTCAACCTCCTGGGTCCAGTGGTCCTCCCAACATCACCCTCCCAAGTAGCTGGAACTATAAGCATGCACAACACCACCCAACTAATTTTCAAATTATTCCTACAGGTGAGACCTGTCTATGTTGCCCAGGCTGGTCTCAAAATCCTGGGCTCATGTGATTCTCCCACCTCAGACTCCCAAAGCACTGAGATTGTAGGCCTGGGCCTCCGCGCTTGACCATTCTCCTTTTTAATACCTTAATTTGAGATGTGGCCAGGCAAGCAGTAGACCTTACTTCTAATTACAAAATTGGGAGGAAAGAAAGAGTCTGAGCTCTGGGCACACAAGCTGATGCAGCTGATGTACAATGTCCTGCTGGATAACCTCCAAACACTTGGTTGTAATTTTCTCAATCTCTATTTTTTGTAGGAACTTGGTAGAAAGCAAGGGACAGCGAAGTCATCATCCAGGAGGAACTAACATGAAAACCATTTTGCAGATATATTATTATTTTAAAATCATTTGCCTTAATTTTTAAACCGCTTATATAAAATGAATGTTTATCCCTTGAAATGAACTACATTAAAATTTAATGCAGATATTTCAGGTGCCTTCAGCTCAAAATAATTCGGGTAATTTTTAACAATTGTCTATAATAAATAAATTTATCTTTAAAGGACAGCTAAGATACATAATTTTTATGAATTTATACTTACAATTTTTAGTATAGTATTGTGCCTAGGGGAAAGTTTAATACATAATAGGTATTCAGTAAAAATTTTTTGAAAAAATAATTGGATAATAGGTTAGCCTGGATTTGCCATTTAATCAGTTCAGTTCAGGGTCTTGAGTATGTACATATGAATCATTGTTAAATAAAAATGGAATTATTTTGTGAATTAAAAGTAATGTATGTACATTTCTTAGACGATGTCTAACATGCAGTAGACATCCAATGAGTCATAAATGGTGCATAGTGTTTACTTTTGGAATAAAGTGAGACTGAAGAGAATTGGTATTTTCTCTGTCTCTCTTGTATAACCTAGCATAACTCACCTTTCTTGAACATAGGCTCATGCTGAGTGGGAAGCAAGGGAGTAATCACATGGAAGAATGTTCTGCTTTCAGGCATTAATGCATCCTATTCCTAAATAATTAACTACAGGTAAGTATATGATAGATGGATGGATAGATAGATAGGCACACAGGCAGATATTCTCAAACAGCAATTAAAGTAAACATTACAACTTAATTCAATATCTCATATTATAGTCCAAGACTTTGAGAAACTATTTTCTAAAATAATGATATTAGGAATAGAAGAGACACACGTAGTGGCTATATAGAAATCTCAAACTTATACAAAAGCAATGAAAGTTCCCCTGATAGATATCAGTATGGGAATGTTATTACATTAAACCCTGTATTTTAAAATGACTTAGTATTGTGGTTGGCAGTTTTGCCTCCTTAATCCTCAAACCCTTGATATTGCACCTATGAATATGTCAGCTTACATGCTAAAAGAAACTTTGCAGAGGTGATGAAGGGTATGATGAGGAGACTATCCTGGATTAGACAGTTTCAGTCTAATCACTCTAGCGCTTAAAGAAGGAGAGCCTTTTTTCAGCTGAATTCAGAAAGATGCTGTGATGGTTAATATTGAGTGTCAGCTTGATTGGATCTAAGCATGCAAAGTATTGTTCCTGGGTGTGTTTGTGAGGGTGTTGCCAAAGGAGATTAACATTTGAGTCAGTGTGCATAGGGAGAGGCAGACCTACCCTCAATCTGGATGGGCATCATCTAATCAGCTGCCAGAGTGGCTAGAATAAAGCATGCAGGAGAAGGTGGAAGACCTGACCCGCTGAGTCTTCCCGCCTTCATTTTTCTTCTGTGCTGGATGGTTCCTGCTCTCAAAACACCGAACTGCAAGTTCTTCAGCTTTGGACCTTTTGGACTTACACTACTGTATGTCAGGGGCTCTTGGGCCTTTGGCCACAGACTAAAGATTGCACTGCTGGCTTCCCTACTTTTCAGGTTTTGGGACTTGGACTGGCCTCCTTGCTCCTCAGCTTTCAGACGGCCTATTGTGGGACTTCACCTTGTGATCGTGTGAGTCAATTCTCCTTAATAAACTCCCCTTTATATACACATCTGTCCTATTAGTGTTGTTCCTCTAGTGAGCCTTGAATAATACGGATGCTCTGGAAAAGGGAGGGAGGGGAGAAATTCAAAGCCTGAGAAAATTTCAACCTAGAGGAAGGGGGCTGTTAGACAGGGAAAGTGGGCCGCCTCTAGAGGCTGAGAAGACCTCGAGCCAATTGTCAGTAGGAAAACAGGGACCTCAATCTCAAAATCAAAATGCACTGAATTCTGCCAGCAATCTGAGTGAGCAAGGAAACTGATTATCTTATATTCCCCGAAAAGCCATGGTACTCTGTCAACACTTCGACTTCTTCCTGGGGAGACTTGGAGCAGAGAAACTAGCTGAAATCACCAAATTCTGACCTCTTGAAACTGTGAGATAATCTATTTGTGTTGTTTTATTTCACTAAGGTTGCGGCAATTTGTTATAGCAACAGAAAACTAATGCAGGCATAATGGAGGATTCAGACAATTACAAATTTATCCAGCTTTCATTTGCTTACTTTTAAATCTTTCCAATATGAACAACAAAAACATGTTAATTTTATGACTTGCCTCAGTTAACAAAATGAAAGTTCCGGTGTGAAAATGTTAATATAATACCACATATTTTAGGCAAAAGAGGTTGTGAAATAGTCTCATATAATTATAACATACGTATTTTCTATTTTTATGTTTACTGAATAAATGAAATTTAAAGAGTTTGCGTTAAGTTTCTGAAAATTAAACACAATTGCTTATATGCAAATTGAAAACCTGCATCATTGGTTGAAATCTAACTATTTTGTTTTGTTTTATATTTGAAATTACAGTGACAATGACTTCCATTTAGCTCTAAAGCCATTAAGCAAGACAAATTTCTCAAGAAAAGGTTCTTAATGTAGTCCCTGAAGTTAAATGTAACAATTATCTATCTAAAATTGCTCTTGGAATTCTACATCACAATAATCATTTGCAAATGTAATATTTTTCAGTTACCAAAACTATTTTACCTTTACTAAACTTTCCTGTGGCTGTTCTGAAATTATTCCTTCCCTTCCTTTAATTGCAGATTTTTCAAATGTAGCTTCCAGATAGCAGCTTGCAGGTAGCAATCATGATCTAAATCACTGAAGCCTGTGTAGTGATATGTAGTCTCTTAGTCCCTAAGAAGTTCCACAAATATCATCTCCTATACACGTTTTGAACCTCCTAGACGATGATACAAAGCACTTATAGTCAGACTATTCAGTCCTGGGAGATTTTTGAGGTCTAAAATCTCACAGTGATTATTTGGTTCTTGTATTTGTTGTTCATCAAGTCACATAGTTCATCAAATTCATTTCTGGCTCAGACCTTGCCATATTTAGGGCCTAAAACAGAGCCACTACCTAGAGTTTGCTTGAATTCTAAGGCCAAGATCATAGTCTTTGTTTTCTTGTTGTTGTTGTTATCTTCTATATGCATTTAGTAATCTCATATCACTGGGAAGTCTAGAATGTCCAAAAGCCTAGACGATGTACTGTGGCACTCACATGATCCCTTTGATAAGGGTGAGAGTCTATATAGGGATAGATGCAATGAATAAACTAAACCTTAATCCACTCCCTGTATAATTGAATCTGTTTTAAACAAACCTTAATTTTTTAATTAAAGCTCCTCTGACCATTGAAATCAATTGTATTTGTATACCTAAAACAAGCCATGGACCGGAATAAGGAGTAGATTAGAATACAGACCAGGAATGGAGTAAAGAGGTCAAAAGTGAGGAATGACTAATTTACAAAATAACAAATACAAAGATAGTAACAAATATCCCAGCCTCAAAGTTGTAATTAATAATGATAATAATAGTAATAATAGATACATATTGACTACGTGTGTGCTGAGCAGTGTTTTATGTATTGTATGGACTCAAGAACAGACAGCCCCTGGCTCAATGGAAATGGGCATATTATGTAAAACAAAAAAAACAAAAAAACACACACAAACAAAAACCATCTTGTTAAAAACCAATATATTTCAGGTTTTCTTTTCTTTCTTTCCTTCTTTCAGCCTGCCTTTCTTTCTCTTTCCTTCCTTTTCTTTCTTTCTTTCTTTCTTTCTTTCTTTCTTTCTTTCTTTGTTTATTTCTATCTCTTTCCTTTCCCGGTTTATCTTCATATAAATATTGATTACCTGAAATTGGTGCTACTGTAACAATGACAATAAAATGTACAGTATTTAAGTCTGGGCAGTAAACAGCAAGGGAACTCTTACTGGAGGCTGTAAGAATGGCAATTTGTATTATGCAACAGTGAAACATAAAACTGTCACTTGTGATGCCATGAAAGAGAGAAAATATCCCAGTGAACCTGTAGCTTTAGGTCAAAAGTTGAACAAGTTTAACAAAGAGAATTTGCGATGGTTGCATTTGTAATGGTACCATAGGAAAGAGATGAGCTTGGAAAATAATTCAATGGTTTTCATGCAAAAATATGATGGCATTGTTTAGAATTTTAGGGGTGTGTAGGGTTGAAACACATTTTTAACCACAAACATTAAAAAGCAAAATTGAAAAATGATTTGATCAGCAAAGGTCAATCAGAACTCAGATTCACAGTAAAGTCAAGTGTGTGACTATCACACTCACTGTTAAAACTATACAGAAGTTTAAGATGATGATCAGTCAATCCTTTCAGTTGAACAAATAGTGCAAGGAAATGAGACTGAAGGTGAGGCTGTTCTACAGAATCCTGGCAGGATCAAGGTACCCAAAATTAAATCTAAAGGGAGAGTCCTATCATTAAAAGAAGAGTAGGTTTTATAACCAGAAGTTATCACACACACACAAAAGACTTGAATCTTTAAGGGGGTTATTCTGAAGCTGTCATCACAGGGTTAACAAGAATTCTGGACAGAAATATAGTTACAAGTACACATTAGTCAGGCAGCAATTTGATACACTTCCTTGTAACCAAAGTCAAAGTCACTAGATATCGACCATTTGCATGTCCATTGTTCTTATAGGTAGGATCTCTGAAGTTAGAACCGTAAGACTTTTAAGAATCCTGAATTCCAGCAGAACAGCTGCTGCCAACCCGAAAACCCCACCTGAGAACCAAATCAGCATGAGAATGCAGTTTCTTCTTCTCCCTGTCTCACGACTGCACCTTGCACTCTTCAACTAACCAACAATCTCCCACATCAGGCCACTCCAAAACCTTTAAAAATCCTACCCTCAAACTCCTCGGGAAGACAGCCTGTAGGTTTCCTCCTGTCTCTTTGTTTGGCAGCCCTACAATTAAACCTCTTTCTCTGGGCAACCTGATGTCTTGTTGTATTGATTTGTCTTGTGCATAGGGCAATGGGCAATGAACCTTTTGAGGCTATAGTTCCACTAAGTAATCCACCTCTCTGGACTAAAAAATAAAATGACCTCAATATTCTAAAAATGTAAAACAAGCCTATAAAAAAATCTTGCACAGCCTCCAGAGAAGACAAATTCCCTCTTTAAGTGAAGACAAGAAGGATAACAGAAAGTTAAAGAACTCCCAAAGGTCAATCCCATGGATGATGGAGAAAAAGGTACAGAACTGGACTGCTAATCCCAGGAAGTGAAATTAGGGTCTAATCAAGGACTACACTTCCAGTTTGAAAGCACCTCATAAATTCCACACAGCTGGATTTCAGAATTGCTGTTGACCAATGACCATTATATCTCCTGTTCTTCCCATGTCAAAATGGTCACTGTGGTTGTCTTGTGTCTGCTTCACTATGGAATATTTGGTAGGGAAAAGGGGATCATTGACACTTAGGTCAATAGGAATCACATCCAGATTTCATTTAGAGACTATCACATTACCTAGATTCCTGGATTTTAGTTACCGATACTAAGATTGCTTGGGACTTTGTGTTCCCCTCACCTGGGAAAACAGGAGAAGTAAACAGTTACACCTTATGGAACATCTTCTCCATTAATATTTTCTTAATAGAGCATTTTTCTGCTTTTTATATCCAAACTTAGTAGAACTTATATATTTCTCAATGTAAATTTTTGACCAATATTTATCTAAAAAAATTTCAAAAACTCAATAGCAATATTTTAGCAAAAATGGTATATGTGAAAGTCTTAGCTTGCATAACAAATACATTTGACAGAACTTCTAAATTATATGTAGATATTTTGAAAACTTGTAGAGTATCAACAAAAGAAATACCATTCTTTTATGAAGCACATCACAGTGTCAGTCAGTTAAAATATTCTCTGTGACTTTGTACTTGTGTTGAACATCTTGCCACATTACTTTTTATATTTCCATAGTACTTGTCTAAAATAGTAAAATAAGTCCTCCAAACAATAAAGAAATTTATATAAAAATTATTGAGAAAAGCTGTATCAATGGAAGAAAACTTACTGAATGCAAAAGAACTGCTTGTTAACAACCATATTAACTGTTTGGTAGTTAAGAACCAAAGATGTAAGCAATTTATATACTTAGGCAATAGTTCAAAATGTATATTCTTTACTGCATTTTAAAAAGTAATATATTGATTGTAAATATTTGATGTGTAACTCATTAGGAATATTTTTCATTTAAATTATTAAGAAATAGACTACTTGTTATTATTTTAACACATAAACCTCTAATTTGCAGGAATAAATTACTGTGATTAATGGGAGATCCCTGTAAAAAAGAGGATCAACCAAGTTTTTGGTGACAATGAAGATAGATGTGACCACTATTTGTGCTGTTGAAAAATATCCTCATTCTCCAGCCCACCTTCTGGACACAAGGTAGCTGCACTTCCTGAATTCTGTCTGGAGGATGGGGCTGGGTGGTGAGTTTCAGTCCGTGAGGTGTGGGTGGAAGAATGCACATCATTTCTGGACCAAAGTACTTAATCCACTATGATATCCTCCAGTGTCTTATTTCCTCCAGCTACTGTGAAAAGTAATATTAGCTTTGGTCCTTGAATGAGGATGGCATATACACCAGATGGGCTATAATGGACACCTAACATGAATGGAACAAAAAAAAAAACCAGTGTTGTTTTCCCTCTTTGGGGCAAGTGGGAGGTGAGTTTTACTTGAAAAATCTAGTCTGATCTCCACTGTTTCTCTACAACTTCATTATGACTGAACAAGTGCAAATACTGTCTACTCTGATTTACTATAACAGACTTATAATTGATTTTTCTCTTTCATGTTCATAATCTGCAAGTCTTCTTTCCATAGAGGAAGAATAAATTTTTTTAACATGCAAATAAGATTGTGTCAGCAGTTCTAATGTGCCTATGGATAATTCGAGTAGAGTATAAGTAAAATTTACTAGCAGGTGTTCCAGGAACTGTGAGGCCAAATTTTAGAAAGTCCATTATTGTGGATGTTAGAGTTCCCAAGTGTAAAAGAGGATAATGAATGGAAAGAAAGGTTATAATTCGGTTAGTGGCTAAAATCACTGAATAGTTACAACGTGCTTTAGTTCTCACATCACTCTAATTCTCTTACAACTTTTTCTACTTTATATATGAGGAAATTTAGTGACAGAAAGATTATGGTAAACAATATGTCTTAGGAAACACACTTGTTAACGTAATAGAAGTGGGATTCAAACTTGCCACAAAGCCTAACACTTTTAACTGCCAAAAAAAAAAATAATAATCCTGAAAGTTCTATAGACAGAACCAATACAAAGTGGGCAAAATGAGCTCATGAGGAGTTTATGAAAGTGCCTGTTACAATGCTGAATGCAAAGCAACTGCATGCTTTGTACTTATATTCTTATCTGGATGCTTTATAGGTACCAGATTTTCTCTGCTCGTTCATCAGTAGACAGATGAATGTTCCTGATTTCCACTTGACAAGTTAATGCATTTTGGAAGTGTAAATACTCAAATAAAATTCAAAATCAATGTCTAATAAAATTTTTTCTGAGCCTGGACTCCACCACTAGACAACGTATGCATGTAAGAAATCTGCACTTGTACTCACTAACTCTATAAAGATAAAAATATAAATTTTCTTTTTTTCTTCTGTAGTATAAAGAGCTCCCCTGGTGCAGGTGAGTATGTTATTATTCATGCTCTATCATATTCCAAATTTCATTTTATGCTACAGGTTAGCATATCAACTACTATCCCCATTTTCCATTGAAAGGTCAGTGTTGCTATTTGTGTGGTTTTTGAGCAGAAGAGATACACATTCTGAACAGTGTTATAAATGTATTAGTTATTCATTAATAACTTATTATGCTACTTGGATGACTATAAGAATGTAATATATACCACTAGGTAAGTTATATTTTCTCAAGTAGAAACAAAGAATTGAAAAACTAGAAGATTATCTTATGATACCTAGTTTAACTTCCATGTTCCATAGGTGAAGAAATTGAGTCTCAAGTAAGTTAAATAATTTTCCCTGAATTTCAGAGAATACTCGTAAATAGGGATAAATTGAGGACCATAACTGAGGGCCCTTGAATCTGTGTTCCATGTAGCTTATGTAATTAATAAAAGCCTCAATGTTACACAGCAAATATGTCTATCTACAGAAATTTATTAAACAGTATTTTTAATAGTAAATGAGAAGTCAAAAAGGTTGGCTTATATAAACATACTATACAATGTATTTTTCTGCTACCACAACGTAATCATTGCATTGTTAGGGTTGTGTTTTCTCTGAACTATCCATCATATGATTTATTTTTCTGACTTTTGTATATCTAATGCTTTCTCACTTAGATCTTCTAGTAATTCACATCTGAGTTCACTTTGCTCTCATCACTTGTCTCAGCAGGGTTAGGCTACAACGGTAACACTTTACCTTCTTGCAGTGTGCTATATTGCATTTTGTAATTATATGAAAAGACATTTTAAAAAACAGGAAAGAAAAGCTCAATGCATTTTACAGAATGCATTTTGTGCCAAGTCTGAAGTACCACATACTTGTGAATACCAGAGAGTTTTCAAAGCATTTTCATTTTATTTCACATTATTTCATTTAATTCTCCCGCTAATTTGCAGAGGTAGGTGAGGTAGGTTTTAATGTATCTGTTTTATAGATGAGAAAACTTGGCATTGGAAGGATAAGTGACTTGCCCAAGTTCACATTGGTATTAAGTGGTGAAGCTATCCCTTATTCAGTGCTTCTCCCTCTACCGTTTACTGAGATAATCAGTGTTACTTAATAGTAGCTGCCTAGAACATATGTACTATAATTATAAAATACCTACCCTCAAAGCCACAAACTGGCCCTTTTCCCATTTCTCACACTTCTATAGAGCAGGGGTCAGCAAACTAAAACCCACAGATCAAATTGGAGTCCTTCCTACTTTTGTAAATAAAGTTTATTAAAACACAACCACAGTCATTCATTTACATATTGTCTATGGCTGTTTTCCCACTGCAATGGCAACGGTAAGTAGTTGGGAGAAAGGTCACATGGTCCCAAAGTCTTCAGTACTCTTTGGCCTTTGCCTTGAATGTGTGCTGACCCCTGCCAGAGAATATGAAAAGCTAAAGTATACTTCCAGACTCTTGCAGCTATTCTTTCAGAAACTACAGAAATCTCTAGGTAATGTTTCCAGGAAATGTTTTTAAAATAAACAGACTTGACTGGCTTGGCTCTTCTTTTCTTTGTCCCTTTCCTATATTTGCTTCTTCCAACCTGTATTGTGAACAACACCTGGGATTGCAGTCGTTACTTTGTATCCACGAACAGACAAACATATGGACAAATGATGATGGATAGAAAGAAAACAGAGTGAGGGTGCCTAATTACATTTCTGAGCAACCCCTTCAGCCCTGGACTTCGCGGATCTATAAAGAACTCTCTACATATTAAATACACTGCTAGTACTGTTACTTGATTATAATTTTTAAAAAATTATAATGGATGCATTCGAATGTCCTGTCATTCACTGAGTCATAACAATAGTGTTAGCTTCCATGTTAAGGCCACTAAATATTGAGTCACTTTAGGATTCAGCATTTTCCTCCTTTATCTACACACACTCCCTCAGCGATCTTACATAATCTCATGAATATACAGTGTTTATGTGACGATTAATCGTAATGCTATCACAAGGCCAGTCATCTATTCAGCTAGCTACTCAGCAACTCTACATGGAAGTTTATCCGTATTTCAAACTTGACATCTGCAAAACCTGATCCTCTGGAAGATTTCCCCATTCCAGTTAATAGTAATTTAATGTTTCAACGCTTGAGCCAACAACTATGGAGTCATCCTTGATTTCTCTCTGTCATCTACATTCCATATTTTTAGCAAATCTAGTCATAACCCCATCAAAATATTTCCTGAGGCCCTGCAAGCTGAAGCTTATTCCTTGTTATACAGGTGAGAAGAACATGTCAGATTGCCAGTGCCTTCCTCTTCTATAACTAAAAGTTCTTTGAGTCTAACATCTGGATAAATTGTGCCCAACATTAAACTTCATTTTTCTCCTGTCTCTATAGAAATGCCTCTTATTAAAAATCAATTTGCCTTCATCACAGACAGAAGCCTAGACCATCTGAGATGCCATCTCCTCATTTTGGAAACAGCTGTTTAACTGAACTGATGTAGTTTCAGGACTAGTCTGCAGTTCATTTAAGTGCTGTGCTAAAACTGTTGGTAAGGATATCAACATTTTTGTCACATAAGCCTAGGAACACTAACTGGGAACCCCATGAGCACATGCAGATAACTGCAAAGTGGTTTTATTTTTATTTCCCTTGTGCATAACCCACCTCGCCCCCACAACTATGCCTCTTGTCAACAAGAAGAAGCTAGAGTGATCATCAGCCTTTTCCCATCTCTATAGCCAACACCTTAAGAGTAAGGTGCTATGGAACCCAAAGTTTAAAACTACCTTTGCAAATTATATCAGGGAGAAAATTATGACAGTAAAAGAGATCTGATTTAACGCCCCCCGACCCCATCTTGCCTTTCCCTTCAACATTCCTGAGCTTAGACTAAGCTAACTTTGAAAGACATTTAGTTTATATGACTTCTATCTTATATTGTTATTTTTATAGAGATGAGGTCTCCCTATATTGCCCAGGCTTGTATCAAACTCCTGGATTCAAGCAATCCTCCCACCTTGGCCTCCCAAAGTACAAGGATTACAGGCATGAGCCACAGCACCCAGTCAATATAAAATTTAGTTTTAAATGGTAATAGGCCTCCCCCAAAACTCAACCACCTTTGTAAATCTAATGAAACAGTATCAGGCTAGGGGGAAGAGCTAAGGTGTGGTCTGATCACAAGATGTGAAACATCACTACTGTAGATTGCCCTTTTGAAATATTTGTTCAGGTTTTTTGCCTATCTGACACCTGGATCTGATTGCTCCTATGGCTCCACATGGGAGCAACTCAGCTTAAGAGTATGATAGCTTTGCCCTCCTACAATTTCATCTCTGCCTGAACCAATCAGCAGCAAGTACCCATTACCTGGCCACCCTATCCCTTCCCTCAAACTGTCTTTGAAAAACTGCTAACCTAAAAGCCTGAGATGAGATTGATTTGAGTAACAACCCCATCTTCTGTGTAGTGTGGCAGGCCTCGTGTCAATTAAAGTTTTCTTTAGTGCAATGCCATGGTCTTTATTTATGCAGCGGGCAGGAAGAACTGATCGAGCAATTATACTTCTCTTGTCTTATTTGGTCTATTCTCTATACGTTAGTCAGAATGACCCAGTAAAACTGAAAAAGAAGACAAGGTTATTTCTCTGCTCAACATTTTTCAATGATTTGCTGTCTCTCTTAAACAGAAGCCAAAATCTTTGACAACAACCTACAAAATGCTTTGCAATCAGTCCCACTTCCTCCCCAGACCTACCTTGTTATTTCCATGACCTCAACTCATATTATAGCCTCTTTCATTCATTGTCCTCTGGCTACACTTTTTTGCTTGCTTGTCTTCCTGAACATGCCAAGCATTCTCCTGCCTGGAAGTCTACTCTGGTTATTCTCTTTGTTTGCATTGCTCTTCACCCAAATAGCTACATGGATATCTCTTCTCTTGCAAATTTCTGCTCAAATTTGATTACCTCAGTGAGCTCATCCTTGACTACTCTGTATAAAACAGCCAACTATTAACCACTTCCCTTAAGATGACAGCAAGAATGAAGAAAAGAAAAAGAAAAATAAATAAAAGCATAAAAGATTATCCACTTCTCTTTCCCATTAGTACTTCCTGTATTCTCTAATCTTCCATTCTTTATTTCTATCATTAACGTTTTATTATGATATATAATTTATGTACTATAATATACACTACTCTTAAGTATTTACTTTTTGTCCTTAACTCTTATGTCTTCTATGATACTATATACTTTACTTTTATTTATTTAGGTATTTATTTTTTGAGGCAGGATCTCAATTCTGTCACCCAGGCTGCAGTGCAGTGGTGTCATCACAGCTCATCAATGCAGCCTCAACCTCCCAGCCTCAAGCAATCCTGCCACCTCAGCCTCCTGAATAGCTGGGACTACCAGTTTACACCTCCACAGTTGGATATGTTGTTTTTTAAAAAAATTTTGTAGAGATGGCATCCCCCTATGTTGTGCAGGCTGGTCTTTAAGTCCTGGGCTTAAGCAATCCTCCACCTCTGCATCTAAGATTAAAGGCTAAGATTAAAGGCATGAGCCAACACACTTGGTCACATTTATTTATTATTTACTATATATCTTCCTGAATTTAATTTAAAAACGATAAAGGCAGAAATTATGTTTGTTTTATTTGCAGAGAGCCCACAGATTTTTTAGTAAGTTTCTGGTGAAGAATTCAATATGTATTTTCTCATTCAATCCTCACATTAATGAGTTATTTCCTCCATAGAAAAAAGGAATAAACTCAAATTTATTATATTTAAAATAATTGGCATTAGTCACATTGCTAGTAACTAGTGATGGAAGTCGCGACCAGTGTGGAGCAGCTGCTGCAAGGATGCTGGTTGCACAGCGTGAGACATGGACAGGGTTGCATGTTATGCAGAGCTGGTGGGAGCCAGGAGCAGGTGAGAGCCCAGACCCCTACTTAGTTGATGAGGCAGAAGCCCATGCTCCCTGGCATAGCTGCAGCCACCCAGCTGTGGCTCTGGACTCCAGCATCACCGCACTCTTGGGGGCCCAGGAAGCTCCTTGCCATAGCAGGCTTGAAAGTACCTGCTCCTGCTCCCTGGCCTCTCCCCACTTCCAGCACCTAATCTGGCATGGAGCAAAGTTGTGACCAAGCCTGGGCACTGTTGCAACTCGACCAAGTGTGCAGGCACTTGGGGCAGCGCTGACACACCAGCTCCCTGCTGCCTCAGCCTCCTCCAGACTTTGGGCACCAACAAGCACAGGAGGGAGGCTGGCGGGCGGGGTGGGTGGTGAGAGCAGCTCAGCATGGGCCTGCAGCACCCCTCAACACAAACAGCCTGGGCACTGTGAACAGCATGTTGATGGTGGCAGGAGGCAGACAAGCCCTTGGGTGGAAAGGGGTGCATCCCAGGTGAAACCCCACCTTCAAGGCAGGGATGGCCTGAAGCCGGGGGGCCAGGTTGTCAGTTCCAGCTGGAGTCCACTACCCAGAGTGAGAACTTATGGTGCTTTTTTCGGGCCTGCCAATGACAGCCCATGGACAAATAAGCGCATATTTCCTCCCTTCTGAGTCCACTGAAACCCTGGACTCAGCCAGACTCGGACATATGTCGGGACTACCAGCTGTGGGAAGGAACTACCCACTTCAGGTCTCCTGGAGTCATAAGCATGACCTGTCTGCAGAAAGGAGCGATCCACTAGGGGTCTCCTCCGAGCTGTTCTGTTGCTCAGTAAAGCTCCTCTCCACCTTGCTCACCTTCCAGTTGTCCGCATACCTCATTTTTCTAAGAGGCAGGACAAGAAGTCAGGACCAACTGAATGGTGGGAATGAAAGAGCTGTAACATAAACAGGGCTGAAACTCCCCCCGATCGCCATGCTGTGGGCGATGAAAAGGAGAGGAGAGCTGAAGAGGCCCTTTGGGGACGCCAGACCTAGGGGCTCCCCGAGCCAGGGCCGTGACACTCTTTCTGGGGCTCTGTGGTTCCTGGAGTCTCGAAGCTTCTGGGTGCCACCGCATTCCCCTCATCCGGACACAGGTGCCCACGGTGGAAGCTGCTTGTGGTACATCTGATCCAGCCACAGCCTTACACCGAGCCGGCACCTGTGCCGGTGCCTGGAGCCGCCCACCGCGCTGCAGCAGCCAGCAGGCCTGGCTGCGCGCAGTGGGTGGACCCCACGCTCACTTTCTCACATACCCCTTGCCACTCCGTGCCTGGCTTACCCTTGGCCGGCGTGGGATCCTAGCGGGTGGTGCAAGCCAGCATGCCTGGCAGGCTGACTGGGCAGAACGAGCCCAGTGGGCCCAAGCAAAACTCAGGCAAACGCGCCACTGGCCACAGAGGTTTCCGGCTGGAAAAGCAACACCCTAAGGAACTCGAGACAGTAGCGTTGCCAAGATTTTAACTTAGAAATTGTGAAGTCACAGAATACCCTCTTCATTACCATGCTCTATATTCTCCTAGCTGCTCTGTAGAACAAAGTTCAGGCAAAAATAGTAACACGATTGAAATGGAGATTGGCAGGATACTAGAACAAGCAGATATCAAGCTACTTCAGAACAATATCCTCTTAGTTGCCAAATCTAAGAGAAAAAAGCAAATAAGCTCATAATAAAATACCGAGAACAAAAAAGCTGAGAATGTATGATTAAGATAATATCAATATGAGAAAATACTACGTTTAAAACTAGTCAGTAGAAGGAGGAGTAGAGAAAGGAAGAGAATAAAACTCTATTAAGTCAAGTTTCAGGAAGAATTTTCTAGTCTGAAAAAAATAAGAAAAGTTACTAGGGAAGTAATAAAGGGTCATTTCTAGAAGAATAAAAACCTGTATATGTTTATCTATTAACTCAAAAAAAAAAATTATTCAACCCCTTCATCTTGAAAGAGAAAGAGATGCATTTAATAATGGATTATTTAAATACATCTCTTTCTCTTCCCAAGGCCCCAATAATGTTATGACAAAGTAACACCAATAATGTGAAAACCCATAGAATTGTGACTACAACAATTGAGATATTTCAGCACACTTTCAGCGGATCTAAAGTGAGTTTAAGAGGTAGGAACCATTTAGTAGAGCCAAAAACGATAAAACCTGAAATTCTCTAGAGTAGGATGTTAATGAATGGTGAAAGTTCTGAATAAGGAAGCAAAAATTGCCATGGAAAGCAGGGAATGAGGCAAGATCATAAAAAAACAGAACCTGTTTTTTCCTCAGGACTCTTATCCTTACCTCAAGTACACAGGTCCCGTTGCTGTTTGAGATCAGTGTTTTATTTGCTAAATAAATATGGAGTAGAGGATCCAGACTTGACTCCCCAGGTGTAAGAGAGGAGTGAGACACAAAGCTGCAGAAAAAGAAATAAGAAAAATTATTTTATCTTTCAGTTTCTTCTCATCATCCCTAAGCTCTCCCACATCTTATGGAGGAATATAATCCCCTCCTTTCAGATTAGCCAGTATCCTGCCTTTAGCTATAGTCCTACATTTATTGTCTGTGCAGTTACTGAGAGAAATAATATGGTAATTAACTTTTAAAATGGGCAGCATAGCTGTAACAAAGTCTTTGAAAGCAATTGACATACAAAAATTCTACAAATAAAAGTAAGTGTAAGCTCAAATAATACAATAGTACATTATTTATAGAATAATGCTTTTCCCATTCCATTGTATTTTAAACTTATGAACCCAAATGCCATACTGGAAAGAAATGTTAGGGAAATGTCAGCAGTAATTCAGTGGGTCCATGAAAGGGCTTCAACTTGGCAGGAAACCTCTAAAATTATATGCAGGATCATATTTGTATTTTCACAGTGATGCTTTTCATGAGAGTATCTCTAAATGAATTTCAAAAATAATTCTTGCATTAAAAAGGGTTTTTTTTTTCCTTTAGGAAACTTTTTAATACATAGGCTATCCGTGAAATATGTATATGTCTTCAGTCGCTGTTGAAAGCAAGATCAGCTAAGCTACTCCTCTGTCTGAAAAGTATTTTACTTCATCTTTATTCTTGAAGGGTATTTTCAAGGTATATAGAATTCAAGGTTGAGAGTTTTGCTGTTATTGTTCTTTCTGTGTTGTTTTGGGTTTTTATTCGGCATGTTGAGAATATCATTTTACTGTTTTCTCACTTTTATTGCTGCTATTGACAAGTCACCTTTCAACTTAATATTTTCCCTTGGGCCATTTTTTAAGATTTTTTTATGGTGTATTTGATGAGGTACAGTTTCATTATAACGTTTCTAGTTGTGGATTTATTTTTATTTCTTTTTTCCTGAAATTACTTAGGATCCTTGACTCTATCGATTTCTGTCATTGACCATTTCTGAAAAAATTATCAGCCACAATTTTTTTTTACCCTTGGTCGGTAAAATTTATTATCTGTGCCCTATTTCTTTTTTTCTCCTCTTAGGACTTCAGTTGAAATAATGTTACATTTTCTCACTCTGTCCTGTATATACTTTATTCTCTTCCTGTATTTTCCTTTTATTTCTTTGTCTCCCATGCTTGTGGTGTTTTTTACAGTGTAAACTTAGCTTAGCTAGAAATATGTTTTCCATATGTGCTTCCCTATATGCTTCCAGGGTATAGCTGGCCAAAATAGAAGTTTGTACACGATTTGGAAAGTGGAGAGGAAGCAACAGCCATAACCTCTGTTGGTTGTTTTGGTGTTAGGCTGTGAGAACCAGAAGCATCAACGCTCAGAGAAGCAGATTCAAAATTAACCATACTCTCCCCAACTCTGCATTTGTAATATTGACCTGCTAGCCCTATTGACCAAGAGTGGCCTCAGGCCCGCTCCATCTCAGATGGAAAGGCAATACCCTGACACAGATGTCTCCACCAGTTCTCCTTAATGGTCCCATTCTGCAAGTCAGCCATGCCTGGTTTCTGAGATCTCTGGCAAGTTATTTGTCCACCCATACTGGTTCTTCAGAGAGGAGGGGAGCAAATTTTTCTGATCCTCTAACTCACCCATTCTGACCTTTACTTACCCAGCGTCTTGTGCAGTTCTCTAAAGTTTTAGTGCTATAATAAATGTCCTATTCTGTATTACTTACAGTGGTAGTGCTCACATGGTTGAACTTTGTCTGTGCTGTGTACTGTTTTACTGCACTCTTTTTAAGAACACTAACTATACATTCTTGTATATAATTAGCTATGAGGTGTATGCAATGAATTTTTAATTTATTAAATTTTGGAGTTCTTTATGTTCTTTATATCCTTTTTTACATTTGCAGCATCACATTTTATTTCCCTGTTTCTGTTGATATCCTTAACTTTTGTCTTTGACTCTTAAACTTAAAAAGCTTAAGAGTTTCTTCTGCCTTGACCTCCTGGGCTCTAGTGGTCTTTCTGGCCTGGAATTAGTCATCTCACAGAGTAATCCACGAAAAGATTTAGAAACAACTGAGCTCAAACCACAGCTTGGACCAGTTCCTAGGTAATAAATAAGTTCTCCTTGTTTAATATCACACTAGATTGTAAAGTCCTTATAAAAAATAGATTTGCTTATTTTATCCATAACTGAATATATAGGGCCTAGAGGAGTTCTGAGTATCTGAGAGGTACTCAATACATATTTGTTGAATAAAAGCATGGCCAAAAAAGGATAGAATTATTTTGTGCTCTCCCTGATGATTTCAATAGGATGTACTTCTGGGTCTATTTATTTTGTTGTTTGTGTTTCGGTGGGCATATGCATTTGGTGTGTTTTTAGTTTATGTACCTGGCTATCTTTGATTGAGCTAAGCATTACACATAATTAATTGTATAATTAAGCATAATTAAGCATTGCACAATTATTTATAAGAATAATTAGAGGACTGAGATGAAGGAAAGCCTTCATCCAGAGAGGATTTCTGTTTGTTTCAGTCAATGTGGGCATTGCTTGTCCTCGGTCACATTCAACAATTTGAACACCTTAGATTACTGAAGGCTCCAGACTTTTAAAATTAGGCTACAATTCTTCAAGAAAGCCAATCATTTTATTTTTTTATTCACCTTTGTCCCAAAGGTGTATTTATTAGGTAGCAACTTATTGTGGGACACTTACCTGTTAGACTCTTCATTTTGTTCTATATTTTTTAACTATAGATATGTCAACACAAATATTCACATTTATGTAACTAACAAATACTTCTATTGGTTCTAGTTTTCCCTTTGATTTCAGTCTAATAATTATTTCTTTTCTTACAAGACCTGCAGTGATTTTAAGAAGATATTTTAAAATATATATTTATGCAGATTTTTAGAAGTTTTTAATAGAAGTGTTTGTACAAACAATCCTCCCATTATGGGAAACACCTAGCCTCCAGAAAAATAACTTTAAGAATAATTTAGAGAGCTTTGATTAAGAATGTAGATAGGAGGCAGGACTAGCTTGCAGCTCCTGCTTGGACAGACAGAGCAGTGTGCGAAGACTCACATCATAAAATTTTGCTCCAAGAACTACCACAGGAAAATACCAGGAAAGCTGAGAGAATTATCTGACCCTTTGAAGGAACTGGTTTGCTACTGCAGGCTCACTGAGATGCCAAAACATTGTGAGTGTATTTGCTTTCTCAGCAGAGCGGCTGGTGGTCTGGGGCAAGTTCTCAGCCCTGGTCACCAGCTGCCTAAAAATAGACTCAGTGCTGTTGGGGGAACACAGTGGGAGTAAGACTGGCCTTTCGGACTGTGGGCTGTGTGAGAGCAGGGTGAGTCCTGTGACTGCTGACTTTCCCCCACTTCCCTGGTGACCTGTATGACTCAGCAGAGGCAACCTAATACACCTGGGAATATAACTCCACTGGCCTGGGAACCACATTCCCATTCCACACAGCAGCTGCAGCAAGCCCCACCTAAGGAGAGCCTGAACTAAGACATGCCTATCCCTGATACCACCCAGTGGTCTTTCTCTAACCAGTGTAGTTGCCAAAGACAAAGGACTTAATCTCTTGGGAGCTCCATGGCCTTTTCCAGTGGCTGAGAAACCTGAATACTTAACCAGACATTCCTAGGGCAAGTTTGCATCCTCCCTATAGTACCACAGTTGATGCACTCTTGAAAGCGCCACCTCCTGCCTGGAGGGCAATCAACACAAAACCAGTGCACTGAACAGAAACACAACCAAAGACCCTCACAGAGTCCACCTCACTCCCCTACTATCTCCACCAGAGCAGGTACTGATATCCACAGCTGAAAGACCTGAAGATGAGTCACATCAGAGGACTCCCCAGTACCGGCCCAGAGCTCAGTACCTCTGCTTGGTGGCTAGATCCAAAAAAGCAAAAACAACCACTGAAGTTCAGCTCTCAAGAAGCCCTATCCCTAGGGGAGGGGGAGAATACCACATCAAGGGAGCACGAGGTGGGACAAAAAAATCTGAACAGCAGCTCTTGAGTCCCAGATCTTCCCTGTGACGTAGTCTACCCAATGAGAAGAAAACATAAAAACAATTCTGGTAACATGACAAAACAAGGTTTTTTAACACCCTTAAAAGATCACACCAGCTCACTAGCAATGGATCCAAACCAAGATGAAATCTCTGACTTGCCAGAAAAAAAATTCAGAAGGGTGAATGAGGCATCAGAGTAAAGTGAAATCTAACTTGAAATCGAAAACATGATACAGGTTATTAAAGAAAAAACCTTCAGTGAAATAGTTAGCATAAATAAAAACAATCACAACTTATAGAAATGAAGGATACACTTAGAGAAATCCAAAGTGTACTGGAAAGTCTCAGCAATAGAATAGAACAAGCAAAAGAAATAACTTCAGAGCTTGATAAGGCTTTTGAATTAACCCAATCCATCAAAGACAAAAAGGTAATAAATAAATGAACAAAGCCTACAAAAAGTTTGGGACCATGTTAAGCATTCAAACCTAAGAATAATTGGTGTTTCAGTGGAAGAAGAGAAATCAAAAAGTTTGGAAAACATACTTGAGGGAATAATCAAAGACAACATCCCCAGCCTTGCTAGAGATCTAGACATCCAAATACAAAACACTCAAAGAACACCTGGGAAATTCATCGCAAAAAGATCATTGCCTAGGCAAATAGTCATTAGGTTATCTGAAGTCAAGACAAAGGAAAGAATCTTAAGAGCAGTGAGGCAAAAGCATCAGGTAACCTATAAAGAAAAACCTATCAGATTAACAGCAGATTTCTCAGCAGAAACCCTCCAAGCCAAAAGGGATCGGGGGTCCTGTTTTTATCCTCCTTAAACAAAACAATTATCAGCCGAGAATTTTGTGTCCACTGAAATAAGCTTTATAAATGAAGGAAAGATACAGTCTTTTCCAGACAAACAAAAGCTGTGAGAATTCGCCATTACCAAGCCAGCACTACAAGAACCGCTAAAAGGAGCTATAAGACTTCAAAATAAACCAAAATAGAACCTCCTTAAAGCATAAATCTCACAGGACTTATAATAACAATAACACAATGAAACAAACAAGGTATTCAGGCAACAAATAGCATGATGAATAGAATAATAATACCTCACATCTCAGTACTAATGTTGAAAATGAACTAATATAGAGACTTTAGCACTCCACTGACAGCACTAGACAGGTCATTAAGATACAAAGTCAATAAAGAAACAATTGACTTAGACTATACCCTACAGCAAATGGATTTAATAGATATTTACAGAACATTCTACCCAACAACTGCAGGATATACGTTCTGTTCATCAGCATATGGAACATTCTACAAGATAAACCATATGATAGGCCACAAATAAGTCTCAGTAAATTTAAGAAAGTCAAAATTATATAAAGTACTCTCTCAGACCACAGTGGAATAAAACTAGAAATCAACTCCAAAAGGAACCTTCAAAACCAGGCAAATACATGGAAATTAAATAAACTATTCCTGATTGATCAGCAGTCAACAATAAAGTGAAGAGGGATATTAAAAATGTTTTGAACTGAAAAATAGTGACACAACCTATCTAAACCTCTGGGATACAGCAAAAGTGGTGCTAAGAGGTAAGTTCATAGGATTAAATGCCTATATCAAAAAGTCTAAAAGGGCACAAATAGACAATGTAAGATCACACCTCATGGAACTAGAGAAACAAGAACCATACAAACCCAAACAGAGCAGAAGAAAATAAATAATGAATATAAGAGCAGAACTAAATGAAATCGAAACAAAAAAAAAACTACAAAAGATAAATGAAACAAAAAAACTAGTTCTTTGAAAAGACAAATCAAATTGATAGGCCATTAGTGAGATTAACCAAGAAAAGAAGAGAGAAGTTTGAAGTATGCTCAATTAGAGATGAAATGGGAGATATTACTATTGATACCACAGAAGTACAAAGGATTATTCAAGTCTACTATGAACACCTTTATGCACATAAACCAGAAAACCTAGAGGAGATGGTTAAATTCCTGGAAATAAACAACTCTCTTAGAATAAACCAGGAAGATATAGAAACTCTGAACAGACCACTAACAAGCAGCGAGATTGAAATGGTAATACAAAAAAATCCCAACTAAAAGAAGTGCAGAATCAGATGGATTCACAGCTGAATTCCTTCAGACACTCAAAGAAGAATTCAAATGAATTCTACTGATACTATTCCACAAAGTAAAGAAAGAGGGAATCCTCCCTAAATAATTCTATAAAGCCAGTATCATCCTAATACCAAAACCAGAGAAGGACATCACAACTACAACAACAACAACAAAACTGCAGACCAATATCCCTGTTGAACACAGGGACAAAATACTAGCTAATGAAATGCAACATCATATTAAAAAGATAATCCACTATGATCAAGTGGGTTTATACCAGGGATGCAGGGATGGTTTAATATCTGTAAGTCAATAAATGTGATACACAACATAAATAGAATTAAAAAGGAAAGTCACATGATTATATCAATAGATGCAGACAAAGCATTTGGTAAAATACAGCATCCTTTATGAATAAAACCTTCAGCAAAAGCGGAATAGAAGGCACATACCTTAAGGTAATAAAAGCCATCTATGACACACCCACAGCCAACATTATACTGAATGGGGAGAAGCTGAAAGCATTCCTTCTGAGAACTGGAACAAAACTAGGATGCCCACTTTCACCACTTCTATTCAACACAGTAGGTGAAGTCCTAGCTAGAGCAATCAGACCGGAAAGAGATAAAGGACATCCAATTTGGTAAAGAGGAAGTCAAACTCTCACTGTCTGCTGATATGATTGTATACCTAGAAAATCCTAAAGACTTATGTAAAAAGCTCCTAGAACTCATAAATGACTCAGCAAAGTTTCAGGATACAAATTTAATGTACACAAATCAGTAGCTTTGCTATACACCAGCAGCAACCAAGCTAAGAATCAAATTAAGAACTCAACCACTTTTACTATATCTGCATAAAAAATAAAATACTTCAAAAAATACCTAACCAAGAAGATGAAAGACCTCTGCAAGGAAAACTACAAAACACTACTGAAAGAAATCACAGACAATACAAACAAACGGAAACACATTCCATGCTCATCTCATGGGTAGAATCGAAATTGTGAAAATGACCATACTGCCAAAAGCAACCTACAAATTAAATGTAATGCTCACTAAAATACCACCATCATTCTTCACAGAACTAGAAAAAACAATCTGAAAATTTATACAGAACTAAAACAGAGGCCATATAGCCAAAGCAAGACTAAGCAAAAAGAATAAATCTGCAGGTATCACATTACCTGACTTCACACTATACTATAAAGCCACAGTCATGAAAACAGCTTGGTACATGTATAAAAATAGGCACACAGACCAATGGAACAGTATATATAACCCCAAAATAAAGCCAAATATTTACAGCCAACTGATCTTCGACAAAGCAAACAAAAACATATAGTGGGGAGAAGACAAACTATTCTACAAATGATGCTGGGATAATTGGCAAGCCACATGTAGAAGAATGAAGCTGGATCCTCATCTCTAACCTTATACAAAAATCAACTCAAGATGCATCAAACTCTTAAATGTGAGACCTGAAACCATAAAGATTCTAGAATATAACATCAGAAAAACCATTGCAGACTTGGCTTTGCCAAAGAGTTCATGACTAAGAACCCAAAAGCAAATGCCACGAAAACAGAGATATTATAAATAGATGGGAGTTAATTAACCAAAAAGCTTTTGCTCAACAAGATAAATAATTAGCAGAGTTAACAGACAACCCAGAAATTGGGAGTAAATTTTCACAATTTGTATATCCAACAAAGGACTAATATGCAGAATCTACAAAGAACTCAAACAAATCAGTGAGAAACAAAATCTTATCAAAACGTGGGCTAAGGAAATGAAAAGACAATCCTCAAAAGAAGATACACAAATGGCCAGAAAACATATAGAAAAATGCTCAACATCACTAATTATCAGGAAAATACAAATCAAAACCACAATGTGCTACCATCTTACTGCTGCAAGAATAGCCAAAATAAAAAATAAAAATAAAAAATAACAGATATTGGCATGGATGTGGTGAAAAGGAAACACTTTTACACTGTTGGCGGGAATGTAATCTAATACAACCACTGTGGAAAGCAATGTGGAGATTCCTTAAAGAATTAAAAGTAGATCTACCATTTGATCACATAATCCCACTACTAGGTATCTACCCAGAGGAAAATAAGTCATTATAACAAACAGATACTTGTACGCACATGTTTATAGCAGCACAATTTGCAATTGCAAAAAATGGAAAGAGCCCAAATGTCCATCAATCAATAAGTGGATAAAGAAAATATGTGTGTGTGTGTGTGTGTGTGTGTGTGTGTGTGTGTGTATACCATAGAATACTATGCAGCCATAAAAAGGAATGAAATAATGGTATTTGCAGCAACCTGGATGGCATTGGAGACTATTACTCTAAGTGAAGTAACTCAGGAATGGAAAGCCAAACATCGTATGTTCTCATTCATATGTGGGAACAGAGCTATGAGGACACAAAGGCATAAGAATGATACAATAGACTTTGGGGACTTGGGAGAAATGGTGGGACGGTGGTGAGGAGTAAAAAAGTACACATTGGGTACATTGTACACTGCTTGGGTGATGGGTGCACCAAAATCTCAGAAATCACCATTAGAGTACTTATTCATATAACCAAACACCACCTGTTCCCCAAACACCTATTGAAATAAAAAAAAATCAATTTACAAAACAAACAGAGAAGAAGAAAGAAAACAACCCTCATTCACATTTAACTGAAATTGGTGGCTGAACAATGCATTATTCCACCTAGGCTTTTACACATGTAAGAAAGGGAACAAAAGATTTTTAAAAAGTGGCCAGGCCTGGTGGCTTATGCCTGTAATCCCAGCACTTTGGGAGGCCAAGGAGGGGGTAGATCATGAGGTCAGGAGATAGAGACCATCCTGGCTAACACGGTGACACCCTATCTCTACTAAAAATACAAAAAATTAGCTGGGCATGGTGGCACGCACCTGTAGTCCCAGCTACTCGGGAGGCTGAGGCAGGAGAATCACTTGAACCTGGGAGGCCGGTGAGCCGAGATCGCGCCACCGCACTCCAGCCAGTGTGACAGAGTGAGACTCCATCTCAACAAAAAAAAAAAAAAGAAAGAAAAAAAGAAAAACTCAGATAATAAACATTGACATTACTTGCAAGACTCAACTATTTTCTATGATCTCCTTTATTCTAGCAAGAGTTTTGTATGTGTTTTGTTTTGTTTGTCTTGTTTTTAAGATTGGACACCTTTTCAAAGACTTTAACCTATGTGTTTGTGCATAATGTGTATAGCATAGGTTCTTTTCTGAAAGTGTGTCCAATCTTAAAACATACACACACACGTATAAACACACACACACACCCATGTGCATTTGTAATAACTGAAACTAAAAGAGGCTGATTACTAAGAATATAATGAACCTTATTGTTTACTCTTCATCAAACATATAATAATCATCAAATATCCATTTAAATTATAAATAAAAATAAGTGATTTCATAAGATAAGTTTGATGCCAGAAAACAGGATTGTTTACCAGTATTTGGCAAAACTGGTTTGATCCATGAAATGATGATACATGCAAAATTGAACTCCATTTGTAATTTCTTTAAAGTAATACTCCATTCTTTTTTATTAGACCATTGATGAGTTCTCTCCTTTCTCCAGATCAGAACTATTTAGATTGTTTTTTTACAAACTCAGTATGAAGGATTTTTTTAAATAGGTGTGAATAGCATCGATGTAATGATGTGTCATTGAGCCCCACATTTCTGTCACTAGAGTGGCAAAATGACACAGAGGATGAATCAAGTCACCTGTAGACGACAACGGGTGAAAGAAAACACATTTAATTTACATAGAAACATAGAGAATGTCAAAAGGGTTAAAATTCATGAATAAAATTTCATTAAAAATGTATTCTAAAATATTAGTTAAATATACACTACTTAAGAATGATTTAAAACTAGCATTAAATACATTAAAATGGATATATTTTGCAGGAATAGGATGCCTGTGTTTTCAGTGTTTTATCTGAATTATTTAATGGATTACATAACTTTCTGTGAATGAAGGGAAAGCAGTTTTTTGTCTGAGTATTCTCAGGATTATCTGAGCATTCTCATTGCCTACATAATTTTTTCTGAATGAAGGCAGGCAAAATACAGAGAAAAGACTGAGTATCTATATCATGTAATACTTTAAATAGAAAACATTAGCCCTTTGTTACATATCTATAGGCTGAATAAAGACTCAAACACAGCTCTTCCAACTCAGCACACAATGCTATCTTTGAGGCCTGAAGGTTACAAGGCTATATTCACAACAGATTCTCAGAATCTAGGCTTGAAGAGATTAATACTATTTAGCATGCCAGGTTGGGTTATAGCACAGTAGCCATATATTTATTTTATTTCATTTTGATTTTAGACCTGCAGTGTATTGCCAGACCCCAAGTGAGTTGGAAATATTGCAATGATTATTTCAGAATACTTTGTGTGGCTTTACTGTCATTTATGTTAAAGGTAAACAGGATTCTCTGTTCGATCATTGACATCAAAGGCAAAGATGAATGATAAATTATTTTCCCTCTACTCTTGCATTTTGAGACAATTTTTGTTGAAGTCCAAATTTAAAAGAGTTTGGGGAGGATGTTTTCTTCTGGGGAAACAACATTCCCAGCAGTCCAGAATGAGGGTACACAGAGAGCACAAACAGCTCTAGCTGTGAGTGTCCTGCTTACACTCTCACATTTGCCCATCTACTAATCTCTATTACTGTTTTATCTTATTTTTACAGATCTGACATATCTAGGAGGTTCCTTTTAAAATGCAAATAAAATATCTAAATGGGAGTGTCACTGACTTCATTATCATCCATCAACACCATAACAGGGATTATTTTATCACATTAGTTTGCTTCAGAGAGTTGAGCTGCAAGAAAATGGGACTGAATTCACTTATGTTTTGAAAATGAAAGTGCTGGATAACAAGGTAGCAGTTCCCAAAAAAATTAAACATACAAACCTTTAATAATATAATAAAATGTCTAATGTCTATTAAATTATATAGTGGTAAAAGCCTTAGAGAATTCAGGGACATGTTAATATTATCAATTACAAATTGTGCTAGAGAAAGCTACTCCAAATGGGTGGAAATCATAGAAGCTGATCATTATCCAGGGAATGACCTTGCATGCTTTTACCTAAAGGAACTGTTTAAATTTTTAGATCAGAAAAATAAGTGAAAAAAGACAGAAGAATGGTCTAAAATATATATATATATATTTTTAATGTTACTGTCAGAAAATATAGGCTTGTAAGAGAGCTTGGATTTCAATTTTAGAAAGAAACTTCAGTTTCTTTGGAGACTTATATTTATATTAATTCAATAGTGTTTCTGTACATATATATCTGATATTGACTGCCATTGTTTCTTCTATAACTTTCTTTGAGTCCTAGGCTTATATTTAATCTTATGATATCTTCATGTATATCTCCTATAAATATTTCAAACTTAAACTTTTAAAAGCATAAGACATCATTTCCCCTCTCCAGTTGCCAAGCTCTTCCTTCTTTGTAAATGAATGAATAATATAGCAACCACTAGAGGATGCAAGCTAGAATCTTGGAAGTCTGACTTTATTTCTTCTCTCATCTCATTATGTCCTCACCTTCATATTTACTTTTGAAACTATCCAGTTCTCTCACTCTTTTTCTGTAAAAAATCCAGAGTCTCCTATTATCAAGTCAAAATTTCTGCTGTAGTTGTGTAACCAGTCTCTTTAATCCAAGGTATATTTTCAGTGCTATATTAGCAGTCATACTGAAAAAAATAAACTAACCATTGTTATTTGGGATAATTTGTTATGCAGCAATAAATAACTAACACACTACTCATTGAGAACTCCTGGAAAGAGACAAAAATATATAAAAGATACTTTGTTTTACACTAAATCCCTAGGCTCCATCTCACTTTGATGGTATTAGACAAAATAGAAACTCCATTTTTCTGATGTATATAGAATTAAAATAAATAAAAGCAAAACATCAGTAATTAAAACAACTATAAAAATGTGTAGCTCAAACTAGAGGGAAGTTGGAATGGCTTGAGGATGGAAAATGATAAATGAAATCAAAAAATTGATTAATGTGAAATAAAAGAAAAATGCTTTTTGCAAACAATACTGCTTACTAAAGGGTATACATCTTATGAAATGAAATAATTTTTTTTGCTCGCTGAACACTGTGATGGAATTATAGATGCAGAAATAATTTTGTAGTTGACTTTGAAAATTGTTTTGAAAAGTAGAAGAAAAGAGTTAGATGTTTACTGAGGCAATCGGAGGAAAAATTGTACTGAAGTTAAGGAGGATAGGGAGGAGGAGACAGGAAGAGAAAGAAAATATCCCAGAGAAGTGTAATGGTAGTGGCATTGGATGGCTTGTTTGTATCACTTTTTAAATATTTTGAAATTTTTTAATGTATGTACAAATCACAGTAAGGACTGATTCCACTTTGGTGTAGTTAGTGTAAATACAGAGAGCACCTACTCAGTGAAAAGAAAATTAATAAGCTTAAATAATTTAGAAGAAGATGGAACTCTTAGCTAGAGGTCACTAAAAAAAGAGAACCTCAGGAATTTAAAGACATACTAGGGAGAATATTGAACTTTCCCCTAAAATACAGTAAAATTTTGAGCTGATATTGTGTAGATCTTTAAGGCAGGAAGGGTGCAGATGAAATATCAGTTATCTATATCAACATAAGCTTAGTTTAATGAATCATGAGATTGTACTTATGTTAAATCACTGCACTTTGAATCAGTCATAACTATCCAGGATATAAGAAATCATTTCAAGTATTTTCCATAACGGGACTGTAATGCAGAGGTTTGGTTACATATATGATGGAGAAGCCAAATATCTCACAGTAGGAAGCCACTACCAATACTAATTAGGAGGGATAAATGAAGAGGAGGTTCAACCTAAGCCAGAAGATAGCGTTAACAGGCAGAGTCTACAATCACGTGGACGTGTCCTGAAAAAGTGGAAGCCACAAAGGATACACAGATTCTGGACACTACCTAATTCAGAGAGAAAGGGCGAGGGAGAGAGAAATACCCTGTGTTTTCTATTTCTTTAATTAATTTTCATCTGTGCCTACCTTTGCCCAAAACCACCCAGAAGCAGATGACAGGGTTGCCCGGAAAATACAAGATTATCACTCCTGTTACACAGAGCACAGCAAGAAAAGAACAAATAATTGGTCAAACACACCCAGGATGGGCATAGTTTATATGTGAGGGGGACCGAATTATTAAGTAACTTGATAAAAAGAGTGAATCTAGAGATATAAACTAACAATGAAGATAGAGTTGCCACCAAACAAGTTTGCCTAGCACTAGCTTTGATATACACTGATTTCAGAGCCCCATTAGGATACTGGTGCCACTGAGACAATTAAATTTCAGAACCCATTTAATTTTATACAGGCACCCACTTCAGCTCAGATATCATATCATTGCCATATTCACAACATTTAAACTGATTTGGGGGCAATCCAACTTTTAATTCTGACTTACATAAGTCTTCTAGATTTACAGCAACACCACATTGAACTGCACTGGTTTGTCATCTCTCCCATTCCAGGATCTGTTTATATTCAGCACTGTATCTCAAGGACAGGCAAATAGAGTCAGATTTTTGACATAGCTGAGGAGTGGTGACTTTAGAGAACCCTATTTCCTCTTATAGGAGCTTTTTAGGAAATAACCAGTTACTAGCAGATTTAATGCATTGGCAAAGTCCAAGTGTCCTCTACATCTCACATCCTTTGTGTCATCTATAAGGACATAGGAAGGCAACTTCCAGAAGCAAAAATATGTCTGTATCTTCAGCCCTCACTTTTTAGGTCAACACAGTCACCACAACCCGAGCTGCCATTTTCATTTCCTACCATGAATGTCTGACAGTCCTTCATACTGAAGACAAGAAAGTTTCATTGATATAAATAGTTATAGGATTATTAGAAGTATTTGTACTTATTTTTGTTTTTAGCATGCCCACTAAATACTTCAGTTAGTCATAAATTGACAAGACAACCCCTCAGCTTTACTCCTTTCATTATTTATTAGTTCTCAAAACAATTTTCTCAAAGTATGAAAGTTTCTGTTAAAAAAGGCAGCATGAAACTATTTCAGCCAGAGACAGCCTATGAATTCATAGTATACGTGTCACTTTCTTTGCCTTTCTGTAATGGTTACTCACAGACCTGAGCTTCTGTAATCGGCTTATTTTATTACTTGGAATAAATAAGATTGTATATAAGAAAACCTGTAGGAGAGGAAAACACAACTCTTGGGCTTGGATATTATTCTTTGAACACCCAAAGATTTTTCCAAATGGTTAATAAATGGACCATTATCTTATTTACTCTTGAGGAAACTTCTTTTCCAGCATCTGAGGTAATGACTTCCCAGTTTTTGACCTGCCATTGTAAGGTTTAAATTTGGTTTTCCTCAAAACTGATAGATATCAGAAATTACATCTAAAGTGTTAAAGATTCTGAGCTACATCGTACTCGGTGTCAAAAGGTTATAGAGACATCTCTAGGTAAGGTGAGAGTCCATTAAAAAGGTCACTCAGTTCTGTTCTCACAAGTATTGTTCACTGAATTGAGTCAAGAAATGCTCAATAAAAGGGAAAAAGAACTAAAACTGTTTCTGAGAATGACCTGACAAAAGTGAGATCACCGAAAGAAATGATTTAGGACCATACCACGGAGAGACACAAAATGGTACCAGGGACCAGCTCGTTAAGTTCACCATATAGAACTATGGTTATTTGTTTTTAAAAGATATTCTAAAACAGGTAAGTCAAAGTTTCACATAGGGAAATATGACCAAATTAAAATGTGCTTGTCTTCCTGAAAAGTCTGGGTCAGTCACAAAAAAAAAAAAGTGTTTGTCCAAGATTTTAGAGCAGGAATAAAATATCTTCATGAGAATTACTTTTCTATTCATAACAGGAATTTGTAGTAATTCAATGTATTTTTATAATTAAAATGTATTATTAATTTTGTGTAATACAAATGAAATTGGATTTAGAGATAAGTTTCTGGATGACACTGAAAACTCATTGTTAGAAAAATTCCAAATAATTTATAGAGAATTCTCAATAATTTACTTAAATACTCCCCCATCAAGTAGATACAGCATAACTGCTCACCACTTAAGTATGAGATGCATATAGTGACTTCCTTCTAAAGAATATAGTATGAAAATGAGGGGAAAAATAACATCTGTACAATCAAGATACCTGGAAAATACTGCTTTAGCGAGTTAATCAAGGTTAACATCATTAATAAGTTGTTGTTTATAGTATATATAGTATATATACCCAATTATAAATATATGTTGATAGTGTACCCCCTTGAAATGGTACAATGAAAATGGCACTTTACCTTTTTCCTTGAAATAGATAAAGCATGTCTAGCCATGAGAAAAACATGAGAAAAACCCAGACAAGGATTTTTCATAAAATATCTCATCATGTTCCTCAACACTTTTAAAATAGGCCTACTTTGTTTTATTGTGCTCTGCTGATGCTGTGTGTTTTTTTATTTGTTTGTTTGCTTTTTAACAAATTGAAGGGTTGTGGTAACTGTGTCCAGCAAGATGTGACTGAATTGCTGCAATCCTATGATCAAACTTGGAGAGATGAGAGTTGCTTTTTATGGATGAGCAAATAACGTGGTTTCTTGAGATGTAATCTATTCCTGGTGAAGATACTGTGAACAATGTTGAAATAACAGGGATTTAGCATATTACATAAACTTTAGTTAAGAAAGCAGTGGCAGGGTTTGAGAGGATTGACTCTAATTTTGAAAGAAGTTTATTGGTGTCATTTTTCCAACACCATGTGCTCACTTCGTGTCTCTGAGTCACATGTTCGTAATTCTCACCATATTTCAGACTTTTTCATTATTATATCTGTTAAGGTGATTAGTGACCTTTGGTGTTAACATTGTAATTGTTTTGGGGCACCACAAACCATGCCCATATAAGATCACAAACCTAATCAACAAATGTACGTGTTCTGACTGCTCCACCCACTGTCAGAAGATTCCCTCTTTCCTCCCCATCTCCTCAGTCTGTCTATTCTTTGAGAAACAACAATATTGAAATTACGCCAATTAGAAACTCTACAATAGCCTTTAAATCTTCAAGTGAAAGGAAGAGTAGCACATCTCTCATTTAAAATCAAAAGCTAGAAATGATTATGCTTAGTGGGGAAGGCAGGCTGAAAGCTGAGACAGGTTGAAAGCCAGGTCTCTTGCACCAAATAGTTAACCAAGTTATGAATGCAAAGGGGAAGTTCTTGAGGGAAATTAAAAGTGCTATTTCAGTGAACATACAAATGATAAAAACAGGCTTATGGCTGTGTGACCCGGATAGAAGATAAAACCAGCTAAAACATTTGCCCAAGCCAAAGTTTAATCCACAGCAAGGTCCTAACTCTCATTCAATTCCGTGAAGACAGAGAGATGAGGAAGTTACAGAAGAAAAGTTTGAAACTAGCAGATGTTTGTTCATGAGGTTTACGGAAAGGAGTCATTCCTATAATATAAAACTGCAAAGTAGAGCAGCAAGTGCTAATGTAGAATCTGCAGCAAGTTATTCAGAAGATCTAGCTAAGATAATTGATGAAGATGATTAAGATGAACAATGGATTTTCAATGGAAACAAAACAGTTTCATATGAGAAGAAGATCCAAATAGGAATTTCATAGCTAGAGAGCAGAAGTCAATGCCTGGTTTCACAGCTTCAAAGGACAGGCTGACTTTCTTGTTAGAGGCTAATGTAGCTGGTGACTTTAAAGTTGAAACCAAATCTCATTTACCATTTTGAACATTCTAGGCCCCTTAAGAATTATGTTCAAGCTACTCTGCCTGTCCTCTAGAAATGGAAGAACAAAGCCTCAATGATAGCACATCTGTTTACAGCATGATTTACTATGTTAAGCCCACTCTTGAGACATACTTCTCAGGAAAAGATTTGTTTCAAAATATTACTACTTATAGAAAATGCACCTGGTCACTCAAGGGTTCTAACAGAGGTATACAATGGAGATGCCTGCTGCTTTCATGCCTGCTAACAAAATATCCTTCTGTAGCCCATTTTACTTTCAAATCTTATTGTTTAAGAAATAAATTTCATAAGGCTACAGATGCCGTAGATCGTGATTTCTCTGAGGGATCTGAGCAAAGCAAATTAAAAATCTTCTGGAAAAGATTCACCATTTTAAATTCCATTAAGAACATTAGTGTTTCATGAAACTAGGAGGTCAACATATCAACATTACTAGGAGTTTGGAAAAAGTTGATTCCAAGTCTCATAGATGACATTGAGGATCCAAGATTTGAATGGAGGGAGTAACCGCAGATGTAGAAATAGCAAGAGAACTAGAAGTGGGAGAGGAGCTGAAAGATGTGACTGAATTGCTGTAATCTCATGATCAAACTTGAAGAGAAGAGAATTGCTTTTTATGGATGAGCAAATAACGTGGTTTCTTAAGATGTAATCTATTCCTGATGAAGATGCTGTGAACAGCATTGAAATAACAGGGATTTAGCATATTACATAAACTTAGTTGAGAAAGCAGTGGAAGGGTTTGAGAGGATTGACTCTAATTTTGAAAGAAGTTCTACTGTGGGTAAAATGTTATCAAATAGCATTGCGTGCTACAGAAAAATCTTTCATGAAAGGAAGTTAATTGATGTATCAAACTTTATTGTTGTCTTATTTTAAGAAATTGTCAAAGATATCCCAACCTTCCTTCATCAGTCAGCAAAAGCCAATATTGAGGCAAGATCCTCCACCAACACGAACATCATAACTTGCTGGAGAGTCAGATGATCACTGGAATTTTTTAGCAAGAAAGTATTTTTAATTTAAGAAATGCAGATTGTTTTTTAGGCATAATGTTATTGCACACTTAATAGATTACAGTATAGTGTAAGCATAATCTTTATATGTGCTGGGAAACCAAATAGCTTGTGTGATTCACTTTATTGAGGTTGTCTGGAACTGAACTCACAATATCTATGAGGTATGCCTGTATTATCAAAAGCAAGGAAAGTCTGAGAAACTGTCACAGTCTATATGATCTCAAGGAGATAAGACCAGCAAATGTAAAATAATGTCCTATATAGGACCCTATAACAGAAAAATGAAAAGACATAAAAACTATAAAAATCTGAGAACTGTATGGACTTTTGTTAATAATAATGTATCAATATCAGTTCATTAGTTGCAACAGATGTATCATGGGGAAACTAGGGGTGAAATTTAAGAGAAGACTAATATTCCTGCAACACTTCCATAAACCTAAAACTATTAAAAAATGAACAGTTTATTTTTTAAAAACTTAGATTAGTAAAATATAGTTAAAATGATAAGCTCCCTGAAAACTATGAATAATGATAACTATGACTCACATGATTGTATTTTGAGTGATCAATCTACTCAGATATTCAGTATATTTTGAATTTTAATGTTTGCTTAATGGAAACATACTTAAAAGTAAAACATTGCCCAGAAGTAAATGAGTAAAGTTAAATTTTAAATTATGATACACATGTAACATATATGGAATTGAGCTGCAGCCTTTCCTAACTTAATATGGAGCATCTCCACCTCCCTACTTGCCAATTCCAACACTAACCCAACTCTAAGCACATCGGCAAATCACATTGTGTTTACAGATATTGTCTTGGGATGGGGATAAAGGAAAGAATACATTGTATCTCATATAGTAAGCATTATAAAAATTCTCTTTAAACCTTTTTTTTTTTTCTTTTTTTTAATGAAAGGTCTAAAAGGTTTGTTTAGCTTTATTCTCACACTCTCCAGAATCTTTTTCTTTTTCTCTTTTTGAAGACCACACGGGTGCAGCTTTATTTCACTCTTAGTTTATCTAGATCCTATTGTTTTTGTAGTTAATTTAAATCTCTCTTGATTTAATTTATAGCCTTACATATCAATATCCTGGAACAACTTGAAAATGTTCCTTTAGATTTTTATTTTTAAGAAGGAAAAATAAAAGTATTGCAGATAACTTTTTTTTTTTTTTTTCTTGAGACAGAGTCTCGCTCTGTTGCCCAGGCTGGAGTGCAGTGGCACAATCTCGGCTCACTGCAAGCTCCGCCTCCCGGGTTCACGCCATTCTCCTGCCTCAGCCTCTCCCAGTAGCTGGGACTACAGGCGCCCACCACCTCGCCCGGCTAATTTTTTGTATTTTTAGTAGAGACGGGGGCAGATAACTTTTTTAACTTCCTTTATTATTTGCTCTGCCACAAATAACATATTTTATATTCAGTATTTTTTTCCAGGATTAACAAAAGGAAACTTTGTTTTCAACAATTTTTATTGTGCAGGAGTACTATCTGGCAATACAAGTTTATTTGAAATAGAACTACATGACACTCACATATTAAGCACTTTATGAAGGAAAACTGTAAGAAAATATACTAGAAAGTAAAATATTGGAATATAAAATAAGGAATCCTGTGCTAAATCTCTTGCCTTTGGTGATTTCAATGATTGAGACCAAACTCAGATTTCCATTAAGATTCATAAAACCTATAATGATGTTGTTGAATTCACTACTGGTGTATATATACTGTTCCTGATCAATTTTTAGAAACACCTGAGCTGATAAAAGTTAAAAGAATCATGAGGAGAACTGGAAATACTGACTTATAGGGGATAATAAATATCCTTAAATTAATATACTATGAAAAAATGTTTTGCTGTCTTCTTAGCTGCTATGCTTTCTATTTCTTTTTTTGAGACACAAACATTAGAATTTTCAAACAAATTTACTAATTTTATGAACTTACTAATTAATATTTTATTTATTTATTATTCTATGTACAGTATTCCCTTACTATACAATGAAGAGTATATTTTCTTTCATTTTTAGGTGGTTAATAAAATAATTCACACAAGGTTATGGCTAATCAAATTATTGTAGTCAAGAAGTCAGAATTGCAGATAAGAGCTCTTGGAAGTCCACCCCTAAGTATGGAGGGTGTTCATGAGTTTAGACAAATTTTGTGAACTGACTAGTTACATAAACTGGTTTCTACTATAGTTGGGGACAGGACTGGCTACATAAATGGCAGGGTATAGTGCAAAATGAAGATAAAGGGCTGCTTATTAACAGTTTATTCAGAATTTTAAAATGGTACCAAAAGAACATGAAACCAACAGCAAGAACCTTCTAAGCATTGAGTCCTGTGCAAATGTAAAAAATCATGAAGCTGGTCCTGCATAGGGGTAGTGAGAATTAGGGAATAAAAACTATTTTCCTTTTGGTAACTTAGTGTTCCCCTGTTTTAAGTATGAATCCATAATCTTTAACTATTTTCTCTTCTTTGGTATACCATTGCATGTACTATCTCTCCTTTTAAGCTTTTCTGCTTTTCTCTTGTATTTATTTAATTTATAAACCTTAAAATAAATGAAATATGATGAGGGGACAGGTCCTCATGTAGCACTTAGTCATAGGTGAGGAGTGGAAAAGCGCTTCATGGCTCTTTATTTTAATCTTTAATTTATATAACTATATGCCTTTTTGAAACCTGTAAGGACAAACAATTGAACATCTAAAGACAGATATCCATATGTACTGTAATTTCCTGAATTCTACATTTTTGAGAAAAAAGACGTTCTTCTATGGTAAGGGAAATATATGTATACTCACACAAACACACTCACACACAATTATATATTTTTAGTATCCTATTATGTTTGAATATAACATGAAATAACAGACATATGCAATGTTTATGGAAAACTGATATATTAACTTTCTGATACTGTGATCACCTTAATTTCTTGATAATTCATTTTATTTGCATGTGAAGCTTTGTAAACTTATATTTTGAAATTGAAAGTCAATTAGAAAGCACCTCAGGACTCATAGTGTCCTTTTATTGCTTTGTAACACACTGCTCTTATGTAATTGCTTTAATACTCTACTATGTAGCACTAGTGTGACAATGATTATTACGATAATGATGAGAATAAAAGTGATATTTAATAATATAAATTGTACCTTGAAATAAGCTGTAAGTACAGTCTACAGAGCTTAAATGCTAAATTCTCAAAATAACTCAGTCTATAAGTGGTAGTCTTTTACTTGTTTTTCTGCAGCTCCTAAACACTTTCCAAAATGTATTCAGAAAGTGATTACAACGGAAAGATGGTCTTCCTTATCAAAAGAATGTTTAGATCCTTTCTGAGACCTAGGGAATATATCTCACCTCCAGAGAACCATACTTAGGTTGATATAACCACCATATACGAGACGGTAAAATATTAATTACAACAATAAGCATCTTTTGAGAACTTTTTCTAGGCTATATCACAAGCAAACAAGTTTTTGTTTGGTGTTTGTTGTTGTTTTGTTTTTGCTTTGTTCTATGCCCCTTCCAGGTAGTGACCATTATTATACATATCTTGAGGGAACTGAGGCTTAAAAAGATTATATAAATTTAAACAGAGTAAATTTGCACAAGGCTATGCTAAAATGTTAAAATATTTTCACAGAACTTTATAACTTACAAAGTATTTTCCTATTTAGCTCACGATAATAAACACACAAATAAAGTCACTAAGGCTCCAATAATAATACAATTTTGAATGAATGAGATATTCTTCTTGCCTTACACTTCTGTGGAAGAGAAAGGAATTGCATTATACACTATTTCCATGATTTAGTTACAGACATATTGCTATGTGAACAGAGAGGAGGATAAGGCAAATTCTACCTTGAACTTTGGGATGGTTTCATGAGTGGTCATTTGTACCACTTCTTCCAAGCAGTTTTAGAATTATATGAGCAAATGTATGAAGATGGTAAAAATCTGTGCTTGCACAAGGAACAATACACAGTCTGGTTTGGTTAGAGAATAGAATACAAAATGGCAGCTACTCTTGGAAAGTGCGTATTAGGCTGATTTATAAAACTTAGAATTCCTACTTATGTGTACAGGATCTTTCTGTGTCAGTTTTGAATGAAGGCATAGTGAAAGGATGGAGAGGCAAGAAGGTTACTTAAAAGGCTACAGCTAAGGCAAAGTTAATAATCACCAGAGATTAGACAGTAGGGAAGAAACTGGATGCAAATTAACCACACTCATTTTACTTTTTTTCTGGTCACACCATATTTCTAGACTTCCTTCAAGTAAAGGTTAAGGATAAAAAAAGGCAAAAGTAAATAAATTATTTGCAACCTATCATATACATCTAACAACAGAATAAAAAGACAAAAGGTACTGATTCTGAACATTCCCAAAATTTACCACTTAATTTCTGGAAGAGGTTTATCTTCTACTCAAATTTAGTGAAGACAGAAGGTCACTGTGGCTTAATGAAATGGCTATCTCCAAGCTAATGTCCAATCTCATATCAGCCAAAGTATGATCACCAGGTTACATTAAGGATGAGCTTGATATATATTTTTTCACTCAAACACCCATCAGCTTTGCAATGCAATATTTTCTCTCAAAGGCAAGGGAGACATCGATGTTAAATAAAAAACAAAAGAATTTAGAACAATCTATTTTGCATTGTTACATACTCACACAGTTGGAATTAATATTTGCTTTATTTTAATCTACCATAAAATTGAATGTAAATGGAATTTCTCCTCAATAAATGAGTGCTCCACATCTTTTGCCCCATCTTTCAGCTCAATAATCCATGCTCAGGGTGGATGTGGAAACCCTGTATTGAAGAAGGCATCATGTCAAGAACCACAGTGTTGAAATGACTACATGCTCTGTTATAAACACTAAAATTTTAAGGCTTATCTTTAATATCTGCTAGCATTGTCTGGAATGCTAAACAGTATTATAGAGAAAAAATAAAAGGGAAGGTGGAAGAAAAATAAGAAGTTGGTCAAGGTTGTTATAAAATGTGACAATTTAGATAAACTTAATAAAATTTTACTTCTGGTAAACTAGGATATTGGCACTATAATACCCAAAATGGGATACATAAGAAAAAATGAATCTACTCTGAAATGTAATGATGAGCAGGCTAAGCGTATGTCAGGGTTTAGAGGGAGGGCCCCTAAAATATCAGAAAAATATTTGAAAATAATACTTTGAAACTATTTTTGGTAGCTCAAAGAAGCAGCAGCTTCTCTCTTGAAGCAGCAAGGTGATCATACGGGGGTAATCACAATGTTTCTTCTGCTCTTATATGCACCCTACACTTTGGCATTGTTTATCAATTTCATGTTAGGAAGTCATATTCTTTCCAGTGACTAGAGCCTCTAAAAATTCATGCTAGTTTAGAAGTATGTCTATGTTTAGGTATCTAGAGAACAGGAAGAGATTTGGACATGTTGCCCAGCACAGAAACCAATTCTAAGAGTATATGACACAGGAGTCAAACCCTTATAAAGATGGTTAGAGCCATGAATTTGTATAGGACCACGGGAGACACCATAGAAAAATAAGAGTGTCATCAGGCTACAGTCCCATTTACAAAAAGGAAGGGTAATTAGCAAAACTAAATATAGTCAAGAGATAGGAGAAGAAACTTAAAGAAAGGAATTATCACTAGCAAATATAATGAGAATATACCATCTTGGACTTATCTTTACTGGAGGCATCAGGGAAACCAAATGGGTTGATTGGTCAAAGTGGGCAGAAAGATAGCTTTGAAATGCATCTGTCATGGTTTGGATCATGGTACAAAAGCAAGTTAAACTTATGTAGATACATCATTAGTAGATAAAATCTTTATTTATTTATTTATTTATTTATTTATTTATTTTATTTATTTATTTATTTTTTGAGACGGAGTCTCGCTCTGTTGCCCAGGCTGGAGTGCAGTGGCACCATCTCAGCTCACTGCAAGCTCCGCCTCCCAGGTTCAGGCCATTTCCTGCCTCAGCCTCCCGAGTAGCTGGGACTACAGGCACCCGCCACCATGCCCAGCTAATTTTTTGTATTTTTTTTTTTTGAGACGGAGTCTCGCTCTGTCGCCCAGGCTGGAGTGCAGTGGCGCAATCTCGGCTCACTGCAAGCTCCGCCTCCCAGGTTCACGCCATTCTCTTGCCTCAGCCCCTGGAATAGCTGGGACTACAGGCGCTGCCACCACAGCCAGCCAATTTTTTGTATTTTTAGTGGAGACGGGGTTTCACCGTGTTAGCCGTGATGGTCTCGATCTCCTGACCTCATGATCCGCCTGCCTCGGCCTCCCAAAGTGCTGGGATTACAGGCATGAGCCACCGCGCCTGGCCCATAAATTTTTATAAATTTCAACCAAAATTAGAAAAACAGACTAACAATAGTGAAGGAACCAGAAAGTGACAATCTTCACCAAAGGTTCAGTCTCAAATGGTATGGGCAAAAGCACACCATGCACACAGAAGAAAGGGCAGACTGAGATGAATGTGGGTTATTAGGGTTCAAGGAGTGTTATGGAAGTGAAGGGAGAAAAGGAAAGAAGAACTTTAATCCAGGATACAAAGCCCATGGATAACTTCAGACAATGCATTTTTACTGCTGTGAATATTTCAATATGATAGCTAAGTAAAGCAAACATATTAAAGAAAGTTGAAGAGAGGAGTTACAAAAGAAGTATTGTCTGAGAGGAGTCAGAGGGAAATATAATTTGATAGAGAAAGAAGACAATGGCATTAACAAGCACACAGTATATATAAGAAAGTTGCTAGAGAGGATAGCGGGCAGAGGAGAAGGATTCTCTGGGTTCAGTATGAAATTTCTCCACTTACAAATTATGTCACCTTAGGGAAGTTATTCATTTTTAATATGCTCACAAATAAACAGGATAATAATTTGTGTTCATATGATTTCTTTCAGAGGGAGTAAACAGTGATCCTTTTAACAATTATGATGTGACAACAGGTGCAAAACTTAGACAAAATAAGATATCTGATCACCATATTTAATAGGCAAAATATTGAGGTTAAAGGAATTTGTGCTTTCTGTTTTGTCCCCTCAGTTTTCAACGTTCTCATCCCAGTAGATGACAAAAGGTCTGTGACAAGATGGGACATGGCAGTTCTGTCTCTTGTGATCTGCCCATCAGAAAAAGAGCTCTTAATAATCCAGGCTAACCTTTTCTGCCGTCAAATGTACCCAATTTCCTCCTTCAGTGGTATGATCTTAGACATCAGCTTTCTTTGAGGGAAATCTTCATAGAGACACTGAGAGAATCTTTACAATCTAAAATTACTTAATGGAATAGCTCTGTGGTTATAGTTCAGTTTTAACTAGGGACATACAAGTCATAATGTCTTAACTTCAAATATCAAAAACCCATAAGAAGTTAAGGTATGAGAACTGAAGGATAGAAAAGGCAGTCTTATTTGTGCTATAAGATGTTCTTAAATCCCTCACATAATTGCACCAGGAAGTATACTTTCTTTCTTCACTTATCTCTTAAAGCTCGGTCTTAAGACGAAGGGGCTAAAGGCCTGAGTTTCAATTTATATTTGTTTCATGATAGCTGTGACCCCTCAAGAAATGGCCACTAAACTGTGGGAAACTATGAATTCCTACACAGTAAAATAGATTATTTTCTTAAAAATGGCACAAAGTGTTATGAGAATTATAGCAGAAACATTGCTTAGCATCATGCAAGGCATGTACTAAATATTCAGTCTCTGCTACGTAGCTATCCTTGATGTTATATGATGAAATTGTGTATATTTGTAAATATGCAGTCTCCTAATACATAGTTGTAAAAATGTGTAAAGGTGTCCAGTGAGCAATTAATAGATTTTTTAATAATATTCCATTCTTACCCTTCATGATTTGTATAAAAGATTTAGAGAATGAAACAAAACTCTGGGATCTGTACCTTTTAACTGAAACAATTAACCACCAGATCTAAATTTACATAACCCTGATAAATAAATCTCTACATAAGATAAGTATGGATAAACTTTGTAAACTTTCTCTTTTTAAGATATAAATAACAATAATAGTGTGGGTTATTTCTTCATAAATCATATACACTCCCAGTTATTTGTGTCAAACTTCTCTCTTGTGCTTAATGGTTTCCAATTCAAAACATGATAATATTTTTCCAGCTTTCAAAGGAAGTTCTGATTTGTCAGTACGTAGAACTTACCATCTCCAGGCATACGTATTGATGGAATGTAAGTTAACAATTCAAATCTTTTTTTTTTTTTTTTTACAGTGGGTGGTAATTTAGATTTATGTTTCTTTAAAACTAAGTCATTGGTGTCATGTTCATTTCCCTATAGCTAAGATTCCATCATACCAGACCAGAAAGAAATAGTATGTGTGTACAAAAGGTAAGAAATTACTACTCCAAGCTATATAATAGGTTGTCAAACATTATTCTCATAAAATATCTATAGACACATTGGCCAATATTTACTTATTTTTTATAGTAATGTAGAAACAATAGTAGTTAAAAACAGGGACTTTGGAGCCAGAATAATCTGTATTGGCTCCCATTTCCATTTCTTACTTGTTTTGTTCTCTAACAAGTCTCAAAATTTCTTGTCTCAGTTTTAAAATGGGGATAATTATACATATGCTTTACACAGCATATTTAAATTACTAATTACTGTAGTAATTAAATGTTAGCATAACTAAAGTTTCTATCTGTTGGGTAGTAAATATTATGTGGTTGTACTAAATAGTAAGCTGTAGTTGTCAATTTTAATATTCTTAATAGTACATACTTCATTGTGTTCTACAGATATTGATTAAATATAATTTTTGAGAAATTTAAATTTTGTCTTTTCTCTGACATATTAAAATATTCTAAAATATAGAGTTGCTGGGTTCATGAGACTATAGAAACCATATGTGAAAATAAAGTAATATCAGCATCCTATAGACATCTTCTTCTAGAATCATAGAATAAAAAAGGTTCTTTATCTGTTATTTTTATTTTATTTTATTAAGCTAGGAAAGATTAAGGATAAATACTCGAGAAACACATAAAAATAATAAAAATTAAAAATAAATAAAAATACATAAATAATGGAAACATAAATCTAAATTGCCACCCAATGTAAAAAAAAAAAAAAAAGATTTGAATTGTTAACTTAAATTCCATCAATACGTATGCCTGGAGATGGTAAGTTCTATGTACTGACAAATCAGAACTTCCTTTGAAGAGATTTGTTAAGAGATTTGAGGAAAGTGATTTTAAAAATGCAAACACAGAATTAATCTCTTGCTCTGACTACTGCCCTGTCTCCTAATATGTTGTTCTACTTCTGTTCTTGCTCTTACTTATTCTATTCTTCCCACAGTAGCCAGAGCAATTTTTGTAAAACATGAAACTGATTATGTGACTGTTCTGCTACAACTCTTCAAATTCTTTCACTGTGCTTAAAATACAACTAAATTCCTCACCCTTGTTTACGAAACTCATGTAATCTGTTCCTTGCCTAACGCTCTCACTTAAATTCATACCATTCTCTTTCTCACTTATTCGGCTTCACCTATAACTTTCTATTTCTGGAACACATTTATGTTCATTTCCAGCAAAGACACTTTGTATTTGCCATTTCCTCTGACTGGTAAGGTTCGGATCTAGATTTTAGCACCATTGCCATATTCTTGTAATTCAGATCTTAACTCAATGATGCCTCTTTTCAGAGGACTTTCTCAACTACCAAATCAATTGTTTAAACTCCATTCTTATCACCAATACCCTTATTAATTGTCAATCACATTACTCTTGTAGCATATTAACATGATTGTTCTCTGAAATTACCTGTTCATTCATCTACCTCTTGATCGCAAGATTGCAAGCTCCTTGAGACCAAAGATTTTGGTGGCGTTTTCCACTGGTACATTTTTCCCACCCAGAACAATATTTCCTAAATTACAGTATCACAATACATATTTGTGTAATCAATGAATAAAAGGATATAAATCAAAAGAGAAGCTTGTTGATATGCTAATATGAAGATGCTGATGTTCAAACAGAATTTTATCAGTAAATTTGGAATAAAAAGTGTTGGAAAAGATATTCAGTGGTAACAGGGTGAGTGGTTGATACGTATTGTACAACAGCAACTTAAAAACATTAAGTGTGAACAGAAATATCAGCAAATGCACCATTGAAGTAGTATCAGTAGTACACAAAGCCAATTCATCACGAAATAGTTTACACTCTAACTCTTCCATAAGTTTCATATTTGGCTCTTTCTTTAGATCCCCTTTGGCCACTTTATTTTGGGCTATCATATTTCTTCCTGTCTTCTAATTAGGTGTTGTCTTCATAATGTGAATCTTAGTCTTACTGGAATCAATGATTAGTAGAAATCACTGTTGTAACTAACATGCTTCTTCACATATGTATTTAAAAGTGCCCTAAAATCAATTCATTTAAAGTGAAAGCCTGACTGTTTTCTAAAATATCTTTTAATAGTACTTCATTGTCACATTAAATAGGCAATAACCTAGCACCTCATTATTTTATATTGGGCCTTGGCTAACTGTGGCTCCTGTACTAAATCCAGCTGGCCAACTGTTTTTGCAAACGTGATTTCATTGAATCACATCCACACCTATTTATTTATTGTTTATGATTGCCTTCACTCTACAATGACAGGATCATTGCAACAGAGACTGTACAGCCAACAAAGCAAAAAAAAATGTATTATCTGTCCTTTATCAGAAAGCCTCCTTGTCCCTACTTTAAACCACTGTTTTATAGAGATTAAAAACTATATAAAATTCAAATCATTTTCTTCCATCAGCTTTACTGAGTCATATCTGTCTCCTTCCCTTTCCATACAATATAAAGATTACCTTTCAAGGTCTCTTATTATCCTCTAAACATTGGAGACATTGGCAAACAGACATTACTTCGTTTTCACTAGTTTCTTAATAAAACTGTTAATTGACAAGTTACCTTATTTAGCAGGAAGCCAATAAACCACAGTGTAAATCAGTAGATTATGCTGCTTTAAGCCTTTGAAAAAATGATTAGTTTCACTAAAGGGGTGGGCAATTACTGCCATTGCTAACTAATTTTGTACCTGGAAATAAAGACCTGCAATTTGATACCCATAGCTATAGCACACAGCCTGTTAACTTAGTACCTACACAGTTATAAACTATGGATTCTAAGAAAATTTAAATGTATGATTTTATTTAAGTATATATGGTTATGATGTTATCTAAAGTACCTTTATTATGAATTTCTTGGCATATAATCATTCATGCAGATAGGAGGATCTCTCATTTTGCAATAAAACTTTTAATTTTGACCCATGCAAGGTAAAGAGATGCTCTTGAGGTACCTGCTTCTAAACTACATTATGAATGAGCGTGTGGACTCATTAGTGAATCCTTATATATAAACAAAGTAGATGATATAGTCATGTTAAAAGGAATCTGATTTGGAGCTAAGGCCCTTTTCTAGAGGCATAAGATTAATTCATACGAAAACTCTTTTGCGCCACTGCACTCCAGCCTGGGCCACAGAGCGAGACTCCGTCTCAAAAAAAAAAAAAAAAAAAAAAAAAAAAAAAAAAACTCTTAAATAATTTTAAAGGCATCAGACTCTCTGTACAGTAGGGATTATAAAAGACTGAAATTTCCCTTTTGTAATAGGGTTTCTGGCCTCTTTGGCCCTCCAGAAATATTAGGTATAGCTTAAAATCAGAGAAAAATAACACCAATTGTCAGAGAATGCTTTGTCCTTCATGATGTCAACAGCTGTCCCTCACTGGTTGCTCTGATCTCTTCTTAAAGCTTTCTGTCAGCTTCTCTTCACCTATACACAGACAACTATGATTCACAGGCCAGAAACGTAAGAGCTAAGCATATTGGTGCCACATTAAATCCATGGTCATCACCATTAAATGAGTCCTTAATACAGCAAGACCACCTTGTTTCATTTTTTCTGTAAACTGCTGTTTCCCTCATTACTATCATTGTGTAAAAACTGTGTGTCAAATAGAGTTATTAACACCTGCACAGTTGGACATATGAGAGTTAACTACGGCTTTGTCACACAGGAATGGCATGATCTGGAAAAAATGGGTTAAACTCCCCATCTCTTAGTTTTTTCTCCTGTAAAATGATGACAATAATGTTTATAACATATACTTGTGATAGCATTAATGGTACATAGCATATAGTTAGTCCTAATAAACATGATTTATTATCTCCATCATGCCTCCTCCTCCTCCTCCTCCTCATCATTTTTGAACATGTAACTCATATGCTACTCTTTCACCTGAGAAATTAGAACAAATACAACAAGATTAACCCTGCACCTTTCTGTTTCTCCTTTTATCATCTTTCAATGGAGGACTTGGCTTCTTTCTATCTAAGGGCCATTTCTCTCTGTCCTCTGGTTTCGATGCCTTCTAATTGAATGCTATTTATTGTTCAACTACTTGTTATTTTCTTAGTATTTCCTTGTAATATAAACACTCTCCCATTATAAGTCGATTATGGAACCAAAGAACTTCTGTTGCATATCTCCTTTTGCATGCGTCGACCTTTTGGTTTCCCTTATCTCTTTGGGTTTAGGGGTGTGGTAAGGGATTCCCACTGTTGCTAGGCATGAGGTATTTCACCATTCTGTTTAGGTTTCCTCACTCTGCTCACGCTTCTGTAAATAGTTATTTCATTGAAATATCATATTAAACTCTGTGTGTGCTACTGTTCTGTGCTAGGACCATGACTGATACAGATGCCTATGATCTTTATGGAGTCAGTAGAAGTGTTAGTCTAACAATTTCAGGGTTAATCATCCAAACTCTATTAATAGCTTATTACATGCCAGATACTGAGAAATTTGAACAATTGATAATGAATGCTAACTCAAGACTAATAGGATCAAACAATCAGACCTTATTTCAAGAAAAAAGCCCTGCTCCTTACCTTAGGAACTAATTTCTCTTCTTTTCCAAAATAAATGCCATTTCAAATGATTAGTTTACCCTCAACACTGGAATATTTTCATCATTCCATATTTAAAAACATTTATTTAACATAAAAACAGCAAGTTAATTACAATCCTTGTTTCCTTGGCCACAGTTATAGCTACCTCACAGAGGAGAAAACACATTTTATATGAATGGCACCTATATTTCTTTTCACCAAGACACATTTAACAACCCATCTTTTAAAGCACAAAGAAAGTAGAAAACCTTCAGAAATATGTCTTTTCAAATGTTGTTAAACATTGACTTGTCTGATTATTATAACTTGAGATAGTCCTTATTGTAGTAATTGCATACTTAAAATTTAAGATTTTATGCCATGTTATATGTTAATTTTATGCATCCACTTTCTGTTTCTCCTGTTCCAGCCTCCCACATCCTAGGGCATCTGTGAAGACAACAAAATTGCAAATGCCAGATGGTAGTATGATCATTAAATTAAAATCAATTCCACTCTTGTTTCAATCATGAAACAGAATGATCAAATTTGTATATGTTTCTATTTTGGATATTATTTTATTTTACATGAAAACAAAGAGTTGTATTTTTAAAATATTACATTGGTAAATTACAGTATTTTTTTCTCTACTAATCTTATTTTGTAAGGTTCTAAAATTTGGTTGACTAACACTTGTGTTCTGCAAATTAGCTTACCTAAAAAGAGGAATAAATAATAATAAACGTTGAACAAAAGAAAACTAATATAAAATACTGTTAAATTTCACATAACTAATTGAAAAAAAAACAATTCTGACGGGCTTTCTTGACACAATAATATTAGGTATAAATCTTGTTCCGTGTTGCGAGGTGAAGTAAGGAAGATGGCTGAATAAGTACCAAACCCTCCTCTGAAAGGGACACCAACTCAACAATATGCAAAACATTCTCCTTTGTGAGAAACCCAGAGACCAGCCAAGAGACTCCTGTAGCCTAAGTGAGTATCATGCCAGCCACACTGAAGTTGATGGGAAAATTTGTGGCATCCACTTGCCAAAGCCCTGCCCTTAGCTCAGAAATGTGCAATCAGAAGGAAGATCTCAACTCCTCACTTCTCCCTGGGGAGGAAATAGAAGACTGGAACATATGTCTAATGTTCAGATTTGGAGGGCACTATCTAAGAGACTGATTTCTTCCTTATTTGAATCTAAGTGCTGACAGGAAAGGGTGTCAGATAAGAAACCAGTGGAAACAGAGGCAGCCCCTTGAACTAGAACACACTCAGTTACCATCATCTTTCTCCCCAGCTCAGCGTAACAGTTTCACCTGACTTGGCATACTGACAGGAATTTGAATGCTCTAGATGCTTGAGGATACTGAAAACAAACAGAAGAGCTCCAGAGGACCTACAGTATAGCAGACAGAAGCTGATTCAACTTGACAGTTTGTCCCTCAGGGGGAAAAGAGAAGAATAAAAGGAGTGTCAAATATTCTGACTTTTGTGGAGAGTTGCCTGAAAAACTGGTTGTTTACTTGCTAGTCTCAGAGCACTAAAGGGAGCTGGCATACTCTAAATGCTTGAGGTCAATGAGGAGAAAAAGAAATGGGTGACTTACAGTAACATCAGAGGATTTTCGTTAGTGGAGACAGACACCATAAGAAGGAGGAAATTTCAGCTTCTAAAAAAGGAAACCAGTAAAATCTCCCTACTTAGGAATTTACAAATTCACAGAAAAAATTTGAGAGACCTGCAAAATATGTAGCTGGGTCATTTCATGAAAAACTTTTCCTGTTTGGAGCTGGTCCATAAATACTGGGAGAGGGGGCTACTTTTCAAATGCATAAATCCCAACAAAAAGTAACAAGGCACATGAAGAAACTGTTGTGACCAACAGTTGGGCACATGAACCAAGCAAAGTATCAATAAACTATCTCCAGAAATAAGTCCTAAAGAAATGGAGATATATGAATTACTCAACAAAAAATTCAAAATTACCATTGTAAAGATGCTCAATGAATACAGAAAATAAATGCATAAAATGACAATATCAACAAAGACACAGAAAATTTTCACGCATGTCCATGTGAAGAGACCACCAAACAGGCTTTGTGTGAGCAATAAAGCTTTTTAATCACCTGGGTGCAGGCGGGCTGAGTCCGAAAAGAGAGTCAGTGAAGGGAGATGGGGTGGGGCCGTTTTATAGGATTTGGGTGGGTAGTGGAAAATTACAGTCAAAGGGGGTTATTCTCTGGCGGCAGGGGCAGGGGTCACAAGGTGCTCAGTGGGGGAGCTTCTGAGCCAGGAGAAGGAATTTCACAAGGTAATGTCATCAGTTAAGGCAGGAACCAGCCGTTTTCACTTCTTTTGCGATTCTTCAGTTGCTTCAGGCTGTCTGGATGTACATGTGCAGGTCACAGGGGATATGATGGCTTAGCTTGGCTCAGAGGCCTGACATTCCTGTCTTTTATATTAATAAGAAAAATAAAACAAAATAGTGTTGAAGTGTTGGGATGGTGAAAATTTGGGAGGTGGTATGGAGAGATAATGGGCGATGTTTTACAGGGCTGCTTTCAGTGGGATTAGGGGTGGCGTGGGAAAGTAGAGTGGGAGAGGTTGAGCTGAAGGAAGATTTTGTGGTAAGAGGCGATATTGTGGGGTTGTTAAAAGGAGCATCTGTCATATAGAATGATTGGTGATGGCCTGGATGTGGTTTTGTATGAATTGAGAAACTAAACAGAAGATACAAGGTCTGAATAAGAGAAGGAGAAAAACAGATATTAAAGGACTAAGAGTTGGGAGGACCCAGGACATCCACTTAGAGAGTGGCCAAGGGGGTTCAGCATAATTACTTGTTTGGTTGGTAAGGTTTTGGGCTCTATCCTTGACAAGAGTCCTCCTTTTTAAGTTGGAGGCTGAGCTTGATAAGGTGTGTTTTTAAAAGACCATTAGTCCGTTCTACCTTTCCTGAAGATTGAGGATGGTAAGGGGTATGAATGTTCCACTGAATACCAAGAGCCTGAGAAACTGCTTGGGTGATTTGACCAATAAAGGCCGGTCCATTATAATAAAGGTGGGAAGACCAAACCGAGGAATTATATCTTACAGAAGGGAAGATATAACTGCGGTGGCCTTTTCAGACCCTGTGGGAAAGGCCTCTACCCATACAGTGAAAGTGTCTACCTAGACCAAGAGGTATTTTAGTTTCCTGATATGAGTAAAGTCAATTTGCCAGTCCTGGGCAGGGGCAAATCCCCAAGCTTGATGTGTAGGGAAGGGAGGGGGTGCAAAACTAATAAAAATAAACACACAGAAATTTTGGAACTAAAGAATAAAATTATATAATTAAATTAATTCGCTAGAAGAACTCAAAAACAGGCTTAATTGTGCAGAAGAAAAAAAATCAGTGAACTTTTGAAATGATCCAGACAAGCAAAAAGAAAAAGAATGAAGAGTGAAGAAAGCCTAAAAGACTGATGTGACTCCATCAAGGGAACAAATACACATTACAAGAGTTTTAGAAGGAGAAGAGTAAAAGAGGTAAAACTCTTATTGGAAGAAATAATGGCAGAAAATTTCCCAAACTGGGGCAAGCAAATGAACATCCACATTGAAGAAGTCCAGTGGCATAAACTCAAAGAAGACAACAGTAAGACATAATGTAATCACATTGTCAGAAATAAAAGACAAAGAGAGGATTTTAAAAGCCAGCACAATATTGCAGTGAGCCGAGATCACACCACTGTATTCCAGCCTAGGTGACAGAGCAAGACTCTGTCTCAAAAAAAAAAAACAAAAAAAAAAGCAGCACAATAAAAGTGACTCATTATATACAAGAAATCCTCCATAAAACTAACACAGGATTTCTCAGCAGAAATATTGCAGGCCAGAAGGACTAGAATGACATATTCAATTGCTGAAATAAATAAAACTGCCAACCAAGATTACTATATGGAACAAATCTGTCCTTCAAAAATGAAAAAGAAATAAAGACATTTCCAGATTAACAAAAGTTGAGATAGTTTATAATTATACTTGCCTTACAACAAATACTAAAGGGAGTCCTTCAATGGTAAACAAAAGATTGCTAGATAGCAACAAAAAAAGCATATGAAAGTATACAGCTTGGTAGCAAAGGTAAATATTTAATAAATACAGAATCCTGTAATTCCATAATGGTAGCATATGAATAACTTTTAGTTCTGGTGTATAATGAAACTATTAGTATAAAAATATAACTAAAATAAATTTATATGCAATATAAAAAGTATAATTGTGACATCAATACCAGAAAGTGTATGTGTGGAGGAGGAAGTAAATATGTAAAGTTTTTTGTATGCAATTGAAATTATGTGTTATCAGCTTAAAGTAGATTGTTATAAGACTTTTTATGGAAGCCCCATGGTAACTGCAAAGAAAATATCTATAAGAGATATGCAAAGAAAATAAGAAAGCAATTAAACACTGACAGTATAAAAGTCAATGGGAAGAAAAGACTGCAAGAGAGGAAAAGTGGAACAAAAAAAGCTACGAGATAGACAGAAAACAATGAATAATATGGCAATCATAATTATCAATAAATATTTTAAATATAAACAAATTAAAATCCCCAACAAAAAGATACAGAGTAGCTAAATAGATTAAGATAAAAACCAAAACCATGATTTAACTATAAGCACCCTACAAGAGACTCACTTTAGCTTTAAGGATGCACATAGGTTGAAAATGAAAGGATGAAAAAAAGATATTACATGTAAGTGGTTAGCAAAAGAAGGCAGTGGTAGCCATATTCGTATCAAAATATAATTTAAGTCAAAGTCTGTCATAAAACAAAAATAACATCTTAGAATTATAAAAGGGTGAAGTCACTAGGAATGTATACCAAATATATATGCACATAGCACCCAAATATGTAAAGTAAAATAGGGAGAACTGGAGTGAGATAGAGAGTAACATGATAATAGCAGGAAATTCCACACTCCCCTTTTAATTATGGATAGAAAACCAGATAGTTGACCAATAAGGAATAAGAGGGCTTGAACAACACTATAGTCTGATTGAACCCAACTGATACATAGAATCTGTCTACACAAAACCAGCAGAATAAACATTCTTCTCAAGTGTACATATTCTTCTCCAGATAAGAATACATTGTAGGTTGCAAAACAAGCCTTAAGAAATTTAAAACGACTGAAATCACACCAAGTATCTTTCTTGCACAAAACTGAATAAAAATAGAAATCAATACAAGAAGGAGAAGTGGAAAATTTACAATTATATGAAAACACACTACCAATGGATCAAAGACAAAATCAAGGGAAATTAGAATATGTACTGAGACAAACAAAAATGAAAACATAACATATCAAAATTTATTTGAGCTGTAGCAAAAGTAGCACTAGGAAAGAACTTCATCGTGATAAACACCTACATTATAAAAGAAAAGGTATCTCAAATAAACAACCTAACTTTATACCATAAGAATCTAGAAAAAGAAGAACAAAATAAGCCCAAAGTTAGCTGAAGGAAGGAATTTTAATGATTAGAGCAGAAACAAATAAAGTAGAAAATAGAAAAACAATTTTAAAAATCAACAAAAATAAGAATTGGTTTATTGAAATATCAACAAAATTGACAAAACCTCAGCTAGACTAAAAGAGAGAGTATTGAAATAAAATTATAAATTGAGACATTACAACTGATGCCACAGAAATTAAGATTGTAAAAGAGTATTACAAAAATTATACATCTACAAATTGAATAACATCAAAAAAATGGATCAATTCCTAGACACATACAACCTACTAAGACTAAATCATGAAGAAATAGAAAGTGTTAACAGGCATATAGTAAGAAAATTGAATCAATAAGCAAAAACCTCTCAACAGAAATAAAGTCTAGGACTAGATGGCTTAACTGGTGAATTCTACCAAATATGTAGAGGAATTAATGTCAATCTTTCTCCACTTGCTAAAATATCGAAGAGGAGAAAATACTTCCAACATCGTTTTATGAGGCCAGCCTTATTCTGAGTTTAAAGTTAGATTAAAAACAATAGAAACAAATTGCAGACCAATATTCCAGATGAATACAGATGCAAAAATCCTCTGAAATTTCCTAGCAAACCAAATTCAGTAGTATCTTAATAGAATCATATACCATGACCAAGTGGGATTTCTCTCAGGGATAAAGGGACTGTTCAGCCTATGAAAATCTATCGATATGATACACCACATTTACAGAATTAAGAGTGAAAACCACCTGATCACCTTCATAGATGTAGAAAAAATTTGACAAAACTCAGCACCGATTATGATTAAAAAAAAAAACAACTAGAAATTGAAAAAAAAAATCTCAACACAATGAAGGTAAAATATATAAAGCCCATAGCTTTATCACAGTCATTGGTGAAAAAAAAAAAAGAAAGCTTTTCTGGTAAGATCAGGGATAAGGCAAGAATGTGCACTCTTATCACTTCTATTCAACATAGTACTGGAAGTCCTAGCTAGAGAAATTAGGCAAGAGAAAGAAATAAAAGGCAACCAAATCAGAAAGGAAGAAATAAAATCAATTATATTCACATAGGATATGACCTTATCTGTAGAAAACACAATAGATCTCATATAAAAACTGTTAGAACTAGTAAATGAATTCAGAAAATTTCCAGGATAAAAAATCAACATATAGAATCAGTTGTGTTTCTACACGTTAACAAAGAGCAATTTTGAAAAATAAGTTAAAAACAATACCATTTACGATGACATCAAAAAGAAGAAAAAAATACTTGGGAATCATCTTAACCAAGGGAACGAATGACTATAAAACATTGATGAAAGAAACTAAAGGAGACACAAATAAATGAAAAGATATCCTGTATAAATATTGGAAGCCTTAATATTATTAAAATGTCATTACCACCCAAAGTGATCTATAGGGTCGAGGCAATCCCATCAAAATCCCAATGCCATTTTATTTTTCAGAAATAGACAAAATAATCCTAAAATTCATAAAGCACCACAAAGGACCCCCAATAGCCAGACAGTCTCATGAAAGGATAAAGCTAGAGGGCTAACTTCAAAACATACTACAAAGCTACAGTAAGCAAAATAACGTGGTACAGGCATAAAGGCAGACATATAAACCAATGAAACAAGTTTGAGGGTGCAGAAATAAGCCCCTGCACATACAGTCTTCAACAATACACAATGTTGAAAGGATAGTATCTGTGTTAGTCCATTGTTGCGTTGCTGTAAAGGAATAGCGGAGGCTGGGTAATTTATAAAAAAAGAGTTAGTTACCTAATGGTTCTGCATGCTGTACAAGCATGTCTCCAGCATTTGCTTCTGGTGAGGGATTCAGGAAGCTTATAATCATTGTGAAGGGAACAGGAGCCAGCATGTCACATGATAAGAGTGTGAGCAAGGGGATGTGGGGTAACATGCTCTTTTAAACAACTAGATCTCATGTGAACGCAGAGTGTGAACTCACTCATTATTGCAATAATGGCCATTAATGAGGGATCTGCCCCCATGAGCCAAACACTCCCCACCAAGCCCTATCTCCAACATTGGGGATTACATTTCAACATGAGATTTGGAGGGGACAAACATTAAAATTATATCAGTATCTTCAATAAATGGTGTTGGGAAAAAATGAATTTTTTTTCACATGCCAAAGATATTCAGATGCAATAGAATAAAATTGTATTTTACTAACAGCATAAACATAAATTAACTCAAAATAGATTAAAGACTTAAATATAAGACATGAAACTATAAAATTCCCAGAGGAAAACATAGTGGAAAGCTTTATAATGTTGGTGCAGGTATGATTTTATGAATATGACACAAAAGGCACAGGAAACAAAAGCAAAAACAAACAAGTGAGACTGTGTCAAACTAAAATACTTCAACACAGCAAAGGAAAAAATCAACAGAGTAAAAAGGCAACCTGTAGAATAGGAAACAATATTTGCAAACCATATGTCTAATAAGGAGCAATATCCAAATATATGAGGAACTTCTAAAACTCAATAGAAAAAAATTATCCAAGTATAAATGGGCAAAGGACATGAAAAGATACTTCTCCAAAAAAAAGACATACAAATGACCCACATCTTCATGAAAAGATGCTAAATGTCAATAATCAACAGGAAAAAACAGATCAAAACCACAATGAAATATCAAGTCATCCCTCTTATAGATGGCCGACATCAAAACAAAACAAAACAGAAAATAATCAGTAAGGATGTGATAATAATAATACTCAATGATCCTCAGTAATCAGAGAGGATGTGAATACACTGAAACCCATATCCCCTTGGTGTTACTGTAAAATCGTGCTGGGGCTATAAGAAATAGTGTGAAGATATCTCAAAAATTAAAAATAGAACTACTATATGATCTAGAAATTCTACTTCTTCTACATACTTATCTAAAGTAACTGAAAGCAGGATCTTGGAGAGATGCTTGCACTTTCATGCTCATTGCATCTTTATTCACAAAAACCAAGACATGAAAACATAAATGTCCACTGACAGATGAATGTTTAAAAAGTTACCCATGTGTGTGCATGTGTGTATGTAAGTGTATGTATAAAATAGAAAATTATTCAGCTTTAAAAAAGAAAGAAGTCCTGTCATCTGTAACAACATAAATGACACTTGAGGACGTCATGCTAAGTGGAAAAAGCCAATCACCAGAACAGATACTGCATGATTCCACTTTTATGAGTCACCAAAGAATAGTCAAACTCATAGAAGCAGAAAGTAGAACGTTGGTTGCCAGAGTCCGAAGAAATGGGGAAATGAGAAGTTATTGTCTAATAAGTACAGAGTTTCAGTCATACAAGATGAAAATGTTTTAGAAACCTTTCTACAATGAAGTATATATAGTTAACAACACTGTACTGTATAAAAAATTGTTAATAAAATATATTTCATGTTGCATGAGATTTTTTTCACCACAATAAAAAGTATTCCTTGTTATGACAAATTAAAAGCAAAAAAATCACTACAGTAAAGGAAACTGCACCCTGAAATATTTATGGATTATTTGTGATCATGTTGTAATCTGTTATTAATCTCAAGTTGTACAATAGCAATTTGTTTCTTCTACCAATTTCTCACAACATGTGGTCTGCAGTAGCCTTCAGTCAGAATAAAAACTCTGGTATCTAAGAACATCTCCAGATGTACTGAATCACAGTTATGGTGGATGGTACACAGGAATCTGTATTTTAAGTATTCTTTCCAGGTGAAAATTATGTACATAAAACTTGTGACATTGCTTTATATGAAAGCTTATATTCATATATATTATGTGCGCCTAAATTTTCACACACAGACACACACACACACACACAAAGCAAATGTTCTTAATCAAGATAAGTTACATTAAAGTTAAATTCATTGTTTGACTTTGACTCAAAGAGGTGGGTCACATATCTTCACTAAACTCTTCTAATCTTGCTGATCACACTTGATAATCCATACTAATTTCAGATCTAGAAAACTAAGTAAAACTATTCAAAGTTCCTTAACCATATGAACTAGATTTGAAAGTTCCAACCACTTTCAACATTACATAAGATCCTGATAAGCATATTATTTGTTTTCAACCTCAGAAATACCAAAAAATTTAATTTTAAAAAGCAAAGAATTGGTGGTTTTGAACTTTTATTAAAAGCATCATCAGCATTTTATTCATTCTATAGTAAAGAAAATAATATAAGAACTTGAAAGTCTACTAATGACAGTAAAGTAACCTATTTTGTTTTCTAAGATTCAAGAAAAATGGATCACTTCTATGGCTAAACTAATATTTTGAAATTCCTTTATTATAGACCTAAAAATGTAAATATGGTTTAAAGACTGCAATTTGTTTAGGTTAGCCCTATGATTGACTCTAATTTATATGCTGAGTTCAATTTCAGCTCTCTATTATAAATGACCTAATAACAAATATTCTCACAGTTCTCTTCTGACAGAAGAGATGTGGGGATTCCTCACCATCAGCAAAGAAGTGATCAATTCTGCAGAAACACCAGCTGGGCTAACTCAATTCAATTCAATTCAATTCAATTCTCACACTCTACCTCGATGTAGCAACTGAGCTACATCTAACTCTATTCAATTCTCACACTCTACTTCGATGTAGCAACTGAGCCACAGGTTGAAGGCTCAGTTTCATGAGATTGCCTCCCATTGGCCACCAGTGATCATTTTAACCTTCAGTCCCAACTCGTCCCTAGAGCCTTGGTCTATCTGGCAACCAACTGTCATCATCTGTGGGGGCCAACAGCCATCAGCCAACTTATTAGCATATTAGAAGACTTTGGAGATTCTAAGGATTCAATTCAGTTCTCTAACTCAATTCAGTTCTCACACTCAATTCAGTACTCACACTCTACCTCGTTGTAGCAACTGAGCCACAGGTTGAAGGCTCAGTTTCATGAGATTGCCTCCCATTGGCCACCAGTGATCATTTTAACCTTCAGCCCCAGCTCATCCCTAGAGCCTTGGTCTATCTGGCAACCAACTGTCATCATCTGTGGGGGCCAACAGCCATCAGCCAACTCATTAGCATATTAAAAGACTTTGGAGATTCTAAGGATTTTAGGAGTTATATTCCAGGCAATGGGGTCAAAGACCAAATATATATTTCATAATATCACACTTTGAAGAAAAATTTAAGTGAAATTAAATCAATATTAATATTTCAGTGGAAAGCTTGAGTGAGGAAGATAATTTAACAAAAGAATTAACTTTTTGTTTCATGTTAATTATCCTCATGATATAGCAGAACTGAATTACAATGGTAGGCTACAAGCCTTTATTTAAATTTTCCCCTTAGACATGAACAATGTGTTTTATGCTAGCAGAAGACATGAGACTCCTGGGCCAGAGACAAAAGACCTTATTACTTATGGCTTAACAGGCAGCATAAATATCATTCTCCTGTCCTCTGACCAAGACAATTTTAATGTTCCCCTCAGCTTGAGTAAATGTTAAACAGATTTCTTCTTGATTTTAGGCCCCTGACTTCCTTCGCCCTTTGAGATGTAAATCATCTCTGAGCCTCTTGCTAGTTTTATAGCTCACGTATATTTGTCTTAAGAACTTGAGAGCCATCCTTCTAAAAATGTAATCATTAAGAAATATAGTGCCTCTACCTGTCAAGCTCTGTGAGAGAGTAGCACTCTGACTTTGGTAAGTGCCAATTAGCAAACAGAGTTAGCCTAATCACGTTGACCCCTACCTAACAAATAGTCTTCAATACTTTTCCACTAGGTTACTCCAGTAATTAAAAACTCTCCTGCCTTTTGTTTCAGCGGTGTTGAGTTCAATCTCTCCTCTGCTGCAATAGCCTGAACTACAATTGCAATAATGTTGAATAAAGTTTGCTTCCCTGTTTAGCTGTCAGGTGCAATTTTTCTTTGAAATTCTGAAGTCTCTTGGGAGCAATGAAGAGTGGTCCAGGTAGAAGCTGCAGTAATAGTTTGTTTATGTCACTGCTGAGAAATACAAGCATAGGACACTCCAGTTTAATCAGAGGGTTGCTAGCAAGTCTTTCCAATCTTTGCCATGGAGTGGGAAGAAAACATGATATTTATTATCCTGATTAGGAGGCAAATCTTGTCTCTGACCCAAAAGGAAACCTTATCTGTATCTTCCAAGGCTTTTAGCTATCCTAACATAGGTCATAAATAATTTTATATATAAGAGTTAATACTTACATAATAAATGTTTGTTCATTTGGTATATTATAATTTGAAAATATTAAAATATAGTTATTTCTTGAAATACAAATATTTTTATTCAATCACATATTAATTTATGTAATACAGTGTTCAACAAACATTTTTATAGATTGCCTAATATATATCACATGCTATGATCAAGAGCTATAAGACACAGTAAATTCATGTGCTCCAGGAGCTCCAATATAGCAGCTAAATAATTTTCTAGTTGTGTACCACATTCAAAGAAATTAGAGCCAGAGCACAGAGACAAATACAGAGTTTCAAGAGGTGATGCTAAATTTATCAGACAAGGAGAAGGAAAGGCCATGTATATAGTAAAAAGAAAGAAAAGAAGGTAAAATGGCTTTAATATGGAGTATTTGAGGGAACAGTAAATACCATATGTTTGGCTAGAATTACCTGGAAAAATAAATGGGGTCATGTCAGAAAGGAAAGTTTAGGCCACTATCAATAAGTTGGGCTTCATTTGTAAATGATGTGGTGCCATTTAAGCATTTTATGCAGAACAGTACTATGTTCAGATATGGATCAAAGAGAGGCAATGCCCTACACAGAGACTGTTATTAGAAACTGATATAATCTTGAATTAACTACAGGGAACATAAATTTCCAAACCTTCTTTACCCATGGTGTATTCATTTCAAAAATATATTTGATGTGTTTTTATCACTCATGATAAAAATAGCCAAATTGTTTCTCAAAAATATTTTACAGCAGTATTATATCTTAATTAGAATTTAGTTTTAAAGTCAGCACATCTGATGAAAAATAGTGTAAAGTCAAAATTACCCTTGTCAGTTTCTAATAAAGGTGCCATTTTGAAGATCCACAATCTGTCTTTCAAAGTACTAGGTTACTCTAGCAATAAAAAACTCTCCTGCATTTTGTTTCAGTGGTGTTCAGTTCGATCTTTCCCATATTGCAAGTCTTAACTACTATTGCAATGATGCTGAATAAAGTTTGCTTGCCTGTTTAACTGTCAGGTGCAAATTATCCTTGTCAGTTTCTGATAAAGGTGCCATTTTGAAGATCCACAATCTGTCTTTCAAAATAACAACACTACTTTTTTCTCCATGGTAAAACAGTTTACAATTCCCTCATGGAAATATCAGATGAACTAGTGACTTCTATTTAGGGTCCAAGTTTTATTAAGATAAGTTCTGTGTTTTTAAAAACTAGCAGCACATTCAGTGCTTACTGAAGCTCACAGTATCAGGGACATGAGTTGGAACTGACAAGGATTGAGACAGCAGCAGATTCATATTTTCTTCCACAACCCACTGGGTCTAGGACACATACTCAGCAGAATGGCAGGCAACATTTCCAACACTATCTGAATGTATCCACTCCCTCTCTCAACCACGTGTATTTGAAGCCAAGTAATTTAAATAGAACCAGTGCAAATGGACTATACTATGTTTTTACTTCATTTTCTTTTCAATAATGCTAATTTTGGATCAAAGTTTTAGGCAAAGGGTATCATCACTGTTAAAAGGGGAAAAAGCTGGTTTTCCTTTTGGTTTCTGTTTATTCTTTAGTGGATTGTAGATTAATATTCATTGCCTTAGAATTTATTAAAGTCATGATACTTGCCAATCAATTTTTGTATAAGCAATTTGTTTGGTGGAGATGTAACATGATAACAATAAGGACTGATTTATTGTCTTCAAATTCTGATAAAACCAGGATTGAAAACAATAGGAGACAAACATTCTGCTATGTTAAAGAATGGTGCAAGACAGAGTCATGCAGGATTTAGTTAAAAATAGCAAATCCTCTTATCTCCCCAAGCTCTACAAGAAAATAATAACATTTTAATGGATTATTTGAAGGGAATTAGTAGGCTATAAAGAAAGCTGTGGCACTTCCTCTTTCAGATGGTGGGAGGGGGTGCTTTTCCTAAAGCCAAACGTGGGAGCACATTCAAAAGAGTGTAGAGAGGACACCCGCCAGCACCTTCTTTCTCAAACAATGTTTGCTGAGCTGCAGAAATGTATTGACGCTATATGGTACAGAAATGGAGTGCTGTGTGAGAGTTTTTGATACACGTTTGTGTGTTCTAGAAAATTTGGTAATATACATGAACCTAGGGGCTGTTTTCCACTGGAGAAGTTTAAAAGCAGCAGTCTGTTTTGAGATACTTCCCATGGTAAGGTGAGGAGAGAGGGGTCAGCAGTTAAACATGTGTCCGTTTTTTTTTTTTCCAACTTTTATTTTAGGTTCAAGGGGTACATGGTTAGGTTTATTATATAGGTACATCGTGTGTCATGGGGTTTTGGTGTACAGATTATTTAATCACCCAAGTAATAAGCATAATATCTGATAAGCAGTTTTTTTGTTGTTGTTGTTTTGTTTTGTTTTTGTTTTTCTTTTATCTTCAACCTCCTCCCACCTCCCATCCTCCACCCTCAAGTGGGCCCCAGTGTCTGTTGTTCCCCTCTTTGTGTCCATGTGTACTCAATGTTTAGCTCCAACTTTTGAATGAAAACAGGTAGCCTAAAGATGTATAGGGCTTCTATGGCCTGAGAGACGATGCGGATAATGGGCTGGCTCCTGTTATTTTTACGTAGTCCAACCTATAATAGAGTTAGAGTGAGGGTAATAAGATATGGAAGTAATGTTTTCACATGGGTCACTCTATAAGGGTATAGCCTATACTAGACAGGTGAGTAGGCACAAAGTCCCTGTAGCACTTCCAAAAAACAGCAAGCCTGATATATGAAGAAGAACCTCAATTTGAATGGTGGACACATAGAGATATCAATGGCCATATTTCAGCAGCATTTTTTCTCTAATTCCTTTGCTTACTTCCTCTATTGTTTCTTAAACCTAGAATCAAGAATCAAGTCTGTGCTGGGAAGAAAGAAGCTATGACTACGACATCAAATTGAAGTTTTGTTTATATAAACTAGACATTTTAATGACTGAATGTGTCAGAATTACCGTAATAAAAACTTTCTTTTAATTGAAATTGATTGGAAAGCCAATAGATAGACTTAAGGTTCAGCAAAAAGAATTTACTAGAGTACAATTGAAGGCATCTTCCTATTTATATCACATAGAGTTCAACCTTCATTCCCTGTTCAATATACCAGTTGCAAGACTATTAATCATTTGACATATTTGCCTTAATATTCTCTTTTTGTTATGCTTTAACCTCTTTTTATTTCAGTTACAGCGAAATGTGTGTTTCCATGCATATGTGAGAGAAGACAGTTAATATGTCCAAATTTCATATTTTCCTTTGTAATCTATATCTTTTACGTACTGAATGAGTCATTCACATTCTAGAAGGTACAACAATGTTGCAATATATTCTCTTTAAAATTCTAATGCCTTCAGTCCTCAAATTAATATTCTAAACATTAAATTCATATCAAATATATTTGATCACTGTTCTAAGGTAAGTACAAAAGACCACATGGTGTGCTTCCCAGATCTCCTTTCAAGACTGAAAAACTTATTCCCCCATCTACTGGAAGTGCATTGCGAGATTATTTCCAGCTCTTCCTCAGCTTCAGGAATTGTTCTACCTGAAGAATGTTGCCTTGACAAAGATCATGTTCTTCCCAGTGTCACCCTATATCTAATGATAGCCAGATGCAGGTATAAAACAAACAAACAGATGAAAACCTAATCCTTTCTTTTCTACTTAAGATAACCTGAAGGGACATCTCTAGAGGTCTTTATTTAGACTATATCAGAGCCCATTTCTCTGGCGTTCTTCCCGGCTCTTCCACGGAGGACAACGCTAAGAGCCCTTAATTGATACCGATGTCTACCTCTGCATCTTGAAAAATCTAATATGGGACAGAAAAGACTGAAATTAGTCTTCCTCCAAGGTCAAAAGCCATTTATTACAATGTCATTTTTTGGTAATTATTATTTTCTTTGTGGTGCTCTGATGGCTCCTTGATCATACAGTAAGGAGGCCTACGTAGTGGAGTCGACACAATTATGTGGTTACGCATGTGTATGCTTCTGTGCTTGTGCTAGCACACACACAAACACATATGAATACATAAACACACATATATAACATATGCACACACATAAATGGGGAGGATAGGAGGATTCATGTTTGTTAAACAAACTACAAAATGATAGATAAATACAAATGAACTTTTAAAATATCATTCTAAGGAATTCTTATTTATCCCTTGGGTAATGGGTTGTTTTTAAAGCAAGAAAGTATTATCATCTAAATTTTTTCCTAATAGGCAAATAGTAGCCATGTGCCGTATACATAAATAGGCCCAATGCAAAGGTTATTATAACACATGAGGTGAGAGATGATGAATACCTGAAGCTGGGTATTGACACTGGTAAAAATTAAGAGGTACTCATTGGAAGCTAGAATTGATGGGGCTTGGTGACAACACGAAAAATTGAAAGGGAGCTTTTTTTTAATGTTATAGGCTATTTAAATAGATTTAACTAGAACACAAAAATGTTATTTTTAAAGTATTAGAAGTATAATTATTCTATAGAAATAAAAGGGATAATATATTCTTTAGTCACACATTTATACCTAGACTAGTTTCACACATGAGTGATAAATGATGCATTAGCCATATTATTGTTGTTCTTTTGTTTTTGAAACCAAGAAATATTCAGATTTAAATTTATACATCTTTAAAGCATAAAAAATGCAACTGAATAATTTATGAGCAGTAGCACTGAGACTACTTAAAAAGAATACAGCAGTATTTGAAAAATTACATACTAAAAATGCAAGGTTATATATGCAAGAAAAAAGATAAACTCAAGATAATATTTCAGGATCTATAAACATTAACAGTCCAGTTGGAAATTTCCAGCTTAAAATATGACATATGCTGAAGTGAATGACAATAGAAAAAATCTGAATAATTTAGGGACATATCAAGGTCAAATGACTCCCTACTTTTCCGCCTTTTGTAATAAATTACCACCTCACTTTTCCAGCAGTAAACAAACATCTAAGTAGAAAGATTCTAAACATAAACAGATGAAGATTATGTGGGATGCCCTCTCTAACCACTCCTTTTCAAAATAATGTTGGAAGTTCTGCCCAGGACAATCAGGCAGGAGAAGGAAATAAAGGGTATTCAATTAGGAAAAGAGGAAGTCAAATTGTCCCTGTTTGCAGATGACATGATTGTATATCTAGAAAACCCCATCGTCTCAGCCCAAAACCTCCTTAAGCTGATAGGCAACTTCAGCGAAGTCTCAGGATACAAAATCAATGTGCAAAAATCACCAGCATTCTTATACACCAATAACAGACAAACAGAGAGCCAAATCATGAGTGAACTCCCATTCACAATTGCTTCAAAGAGAATAAAATACCTAGGAATCCAACTTACAAGGGATGTGAAGGACCTCTTCAAGGAGAACTACAAACCACTGCTCAGTGAAATAAAAGAGCATACAAACAAATGGAAGAACGTTCCATGCTCATAGGTAGGAAGAATCAATATCGTGAAAATGGCCATACTGCCCAAGGTAATTTATAGATCTAATGCCATCCCCATCAAGCTACCAATGACTTTCTTCACAGAATTGGAAAAAACTACTTTAAAGTTCATATGGAACCAAAAAACAGCCTGCATTGCCAAGTCAATCCTAAGCCAAAAGAACAAAGCTGGAGGCATCACGCTACCCGACTTCAAACTATACTACAAGGCAACAGTAACCAAAACATCATGGTACTGGCACCAAAACAGAGATATAGACCAATGGAACAGAACAGAGCCCTAAGAAATAATGCCACCTATCTACAACCATCTGATCTTTGACAAACCTGACAAAAACAAGCAATGGGAAAAAAGATTCCCTATTTAATAAATGGTGCTGGGAAAACTGGCTAGCCGTATGTAGAAAGCTGAAACTGGATCCCTTCCTTACACCTTATACAAAAATTAATTCAAGATGGATTAAAGACTTAAATGTTAGACCTAAAACCATTAAAACTCTAGAAGAAAACCTAGGCAATACCATTCAGGACATAGGCGTGGGCAAGGACTTCATGTCTAAAACACCAAAAGCAATGGCAACAAAAGCCAAAATTGACAAATGGGATCTCATTAAACTAAAGAGCTTCTGCACAGCAAAAGAAACTACCATCAGAGTGAACAGGCAACCTACAGAATGGGAGAAAATTTTTGCAATCTACTCATCTGACAAAGGGCTAATATCCAGAATCTACAAAGAACTCAAACAAATTTACAAGAAAAAATCAAACAACCCCATCAAAAAGTGGGCGAAGGATATGAACAGACACTTCTCAAAAGAAGACATTTATGCAGCCAAAAGACACATGAAAAAATGCTCATCATCACTGGCCATCAGAGAAATGCAAATCAAAACCACAATGAGATACCATCTCACACCAGTTAGAATGGCGATCATTAAAAAGTCAGGAAACAACAGGTGCTGGAGAGGATGCGGAGAAATAGGAACACTTTTACACTGTTAGTGGGACTGTAAACTAGTTCAACCATTGTGGAAGTCAGTGTGGCGATTCCTCCGGGATCTAGAACTAGAAATACCATTTGACCCAGCCATCCCATTACTGGGTATATACCCAAAGGATTATAAATATTGCTGCTATAAAGACACGTGCACACGTATGTTTATTGCGGCACTATTCACAATAGCAAAGACTTGGAACCAACCCAAATGTCCAACAACGATAGACTGGATTAAGAAAATGTGGCACATACACACCATAAAATACTATGCAGCCATAAAAAAGGATGAGTTCATGTCCCTTGTAGGGACATGGATGAAGCTGGAAACCGTCATTCTCAGCAAACTATCGCAAGGACAAAAAACCAAACACCGCATGTTCTCACTCATAGGTAGTAATTGAAAAATGAGAACACGTGGACACAGGAAGGGGAACATCACACACCAGGGCCTGTTGTGAGGTGGGGGGAGGGGGGAGGGATAGCATTAGGAGATATACCTAATTCTACATGACGAGTTAATGGGTGCAGCACATCAACATGGCACATGTACACATATGTAATAAACCTGCACGTTGTGCACATGTACCCTAAAACTTAAAGTATAATAATAATAAAATTAAAAAAAAAGAGGGAAAGCATTTTAATGATAGATATTAGGAAACAGAGTCTGCAAGAGCTTTTGACAATTGGGAAACAACAAAGCCCAGGAATCAAGTAGGCTACACCAGAAATATCCAAAGGCCAAATGGGGATACTGTGTCTACATATATGTTAAATATTCTACGTTACGCTTTAATTATTTTAACTTTTAAAACTTTTAATTTGTATGGTAGTATTGATCTAAATGTTTTTCTTTATCCTACTTCTTTAATATTTTAAATTAAACCTCTGGTGCATAATACTGAGCTATAGTATTCACTATATTCATTAAGCCTCAGGCATACTTTTTTACATTTGCCGTGTCAGAAATTGGAATGCACCTTACATTTCTTCTTACTGTTAACATATTACCATCAACAGAAAGCCTATTTCATGTTTGGGTTTCCCCTTATTTCTTAATCCCCATCCTATCTGATTCCTTTCATAGGAAACCATTTGTAATGTGTTTGCCGTATGTTCTTCAGCATAGATACAGTCTTGTAAAATATAGTGTGGGTTTTGTGTATTTTCAGTTCCATTAAGGGTTTTGTAAATCCCATCTCTGTCCTACTTTACTCATCCAGCCTTGTTTGGGGACCAATCTATGTCACATATCTGGTTTATTGTTTCATATTGCTATATAGCATCTCATAGTGTGATTTACTGTATTTTATTTATCCATTCTTCTGGAGATGGATACACAGGTTGCTTTTAACTCCCTAATGCCATATACACCATCCTTGTATAGATCTTTGCAATAATTTCTCAAGAGTATGTATCCAGGAGAGGAATCCTTGCCTGTACTTTTTAAATATATTTCTTCCTCAAAGAGTATTGGAAAATTTATTTGACTATGAATATAAAAATATTTAAAATTATTCTCCCATTATTGAATAAATGGAATTGTGGCAACAGGCTACCTATGTGCATAAAATAACACGAATGTCTATTTTACTCCTTATGCCAAAATAAATCACAGATGGATAAATATACAAACACTAAGAAGAAATGAAGTCATATTAATACTGGGAGAAAGAACATGGGAAAATTGAAAATAAATCTGTCCATTTTTCTAGGTTCCCTATTATACTCCTTCACGCTTGCTCATCTCTCTGCAGTCAAGTCTCCTCACACAACTGCCAAATGATTATTTTAAAACAACTGACCAATAATACCCTTGCACTGTTATAAAAATCTCCGTTTAAACATTAACTTGCACTGCAATGCTTCCTGACTACCCAGTCTAAAACACCCTCCCAGGCAATGTCTTCTCACCCTGTTTGAATTATCTGGATAGCTTTTATTATTTATTATTTTCTTCCTTATTTATTTGTTGATTTTTTTCTCACACATCTCCAGAAATAAAAGCTTAACAAAATTCACAATCGTTGTTGTCTAATTTGTCACTGTTTTCTCAGGACCTAGAATGTGCAGGGAATATTAACAGTGCATTTGTTGCATAAATAAATAAAAGGACATATACATATATATATAGAGAGAGAGAGAGAGTTTTTTGGAACAGGAAGCTTTGTAATATCACAGTTTAGAAATATTTCATAAGGTATTGAGTTGCACTCTTTTAATACTTGAACATATTTCTCTGACTTCAGTGCAAACCCACAAAGGTAGTATTGGACATTTAACCATCAAGCTGAAGCCAAACTTATATTTAACAAGCTAATATCAACATGTTGTGCCCTATGGGGTAATGACTGACATGTGCTTACCACGTCGTCATCGCCACGGGGTAGGGAGATGATTAGGATCAGTTTTCTGCCCTACCATATCCTCAATGGCTCTCAGTTATTTCTTCCATGTTTCGGAGTGAATATTTCTCTACTGTGTTTCTTTGACTATTTTCTTTCAAAAATAAAAGAATCTTTTTTTCTCATTACATTTTATTTGTAATTGCTGAAGCTACTTAATTTTACATTAATTTTCAATGTTTCAAAATAAGTTGTAGTTTATGAACAACAAAAAAGCTCATTAAGCTTAATGACAGTATTTATACTAATTTGATGATTGGCTTACTTATTTTCTGTAACAACCAAGAAAACAGATTAGCTTATAAAGCATATAAGGTGGCCAGGTGTGGTGGCTCATGCCTTGTAATTCCAGCACTTTAGGGGACCCAGGCGAGTGAATTACTTGAGGTCAGGAGTTTGAGACCAGCCTAGCCAACATGGTGAAAGCTTGTCTCTACTAAAAATACAAAAATTAACCAGGCATGGTAGCACTTGCCTGTATTCCCAACTAATTGGAATGCTGAGGCAGGAGAATCGCTTGAGCCTGGGAGGTGGTGGTTGCAGTGAGAAGAGACAGCACCAGGGCATTTCTGCCTGGGTGACAGAGTGAGACTTCACGTCAAAAAATAAATAATAAATAAATAAATAATAAAATAAAATATATAAGGCAGTGTATAAATACATAGATACATATGTGTGTGTGTGCACCTGTGTGTGTGTGTGCATAATGATGATTAATTTTATGTGTCAACTTGGCTAGGCCATGGTGCCATAGTATCCACTTTTTGGTCAAACATCAGTTTAGATGTTGCTATAAAGGTAATTTTTTAGATGTTATTAACATTTAAATCAGGAGACTTAGAGTAAAGAAAAGTGCCTTCCACAATGTGAGTGAGCTTCATCCAATAACTTTAAGGCTTTTAGAGAAAAGATTGAGGTCCTCTAAAAAGAAAAGTATTCAGTCTCTAGACTGCCTTCCAATTAGAGCTGAAGCATTAATGCTTCCCTAGATCTTCAACAGCTGGCCATGCAAATATCAAACATGCCAACCTGCACAATCCCATGAACCAATTCCTTAAAGTGCCTCTCTCTCTGTCTCTTCTCTCTCTCTCTCTCTCTCTCTATATATACATATATACATATATACATATATACACATATATACATATATACATATATACATATATATACATATATACATATATACATATATACACACACATATATACATTTTATATATATATATATATATATATACACACACTGTTACTCTATATATATGTACTGTTACTCTGGAGAATTCTGACTAATGCATGCACATATACAGGCAGATAGATACATAAACCATAAACAGATACATAGAAAGATACATGGATAGATAGATATATAATAAGAAAATATGTGAGCAATAATTCTTTTTTTTATAAATTTAACTATGTTAGTTGCTAATTTCCAGACTTATATCCTAAAATGTAAATAATACGTTGAATAAACCATTTTAATAGTTGCATATTAACTTATAAAATAGATTTTATGCTAATATTACATTGTTATTGAGAATATATTCCTATCAAAAATTTGAATGAGCAAAGTGCATTGGTTCCATGTGTATTTATTTTCTACATATAAAAATTGAATTTATATTTATATTTAAAAATATTAAAATTATCTATTATCTATATTTACATTGAAGTTACAACTCTATGAATGATAAATTAATACTTCAGATGTAAAGAAAGAAAGCTCTTAGAAGAAATCTGATTAATATTTTGAACTAACGATGTGAGAAATTCACATTATCTCAATTATTTTATTGATATTTGGGACATCTAATGACCTTCTCCCCAAGAACTTGAGGAGAGAAAAATGAATTGTTTCTGAAAATTAACTGTAAATTCATTATGTAATGGATTGGCATAGTGCTACAAAGTCACTTCAAAGATGCTGTCCAAGACTGTCAGATCTGGCTGTAATCTGATAAACACAGTATTAACATGTCTGGAGAACGACTGAGCGAACTGAAAGTGGGGGTCCCTGAGAAGGAAGGTGAAAAGAGAGCCATGGAAGCAATATTAGGCAGAGTCTTCAAGCAGATTCTAAGGAGGAGTAAACGCTGATATAAAAAACTCCACTGGAACAAGCCCAGTATTAAATATGCCACCATTGTGCATGTGGATGCTTTGAACTTTCTTTGTGTAATAAAGCTTGCAAATCACATAACTCATAATCCTTAATATGTATTGAGTTCTCAGCTCGCAGATACAGTGCATAGCACATTACATACAACAGTTTATGTAAGCCTCAACTCAACTAGATGAGATGTGTACTATTGTCTCAATTTCATAAAAATTATCTCCATTTTATGAAAACTAATTTGCTAAAAATTGCAAAGTTAATGAGTGACAGACTAATAGTCTTAAACCAGTGTGTCTGACTTCAGAGCCCATGCTTGATTACTCTGCTAAGCTAATATTTTCCAGATTCAGATTCTAAATTCAACAAGTTCAGTTACAATTATAATTCAGGTTTACATTTACTTGTTCAAAGAAAGAATGTGTGCTTGATGGAGAGTATACCTCTTCAGACTTTGATGTGGTTCTATTTCTTGTTACAAAATAATAGGTTGTTATACATTTATAACTTAATATTTGGTTATATTTGATTTCTCAGTAGCTTTCCCAAATAGATAAAATATAATAACTCAAGAATAGCCACCTTCTATTTCATCAGAAATTTTAGTTAATGCCATGAATTTAGTAAATACTATTTTGATCATTAGAAAATGCACTTGGTGAAAATAAGCATAACCCTGAAAGTAAAATGCACCAAACCTTACACAGCAGTGATGCACTCACTCTCTGAGTTCTCCTGGGGCAGAACCCAGAATATGACCTGAGGCACATTTTCAAATCTTTGTTTCTTCCAGTTCATTCAAAGATGAAAATTGTTTCTTCAGCATTATATTCCAGGGTTATCTTCTGAAGTGTTAGTTTTCTTATATTTAAAAATAGAATTTTTTAAATATGGGAACATGGGAACACATGGTTTTCGTAAAATGGTATTTTTTTCACTTTTTTATTTCAATAATAGAGAAGTGTAATAGGCATTTATTTATATCAGTTGAGCTAGCAAAAGCTTGTATGATTAGACCACCTTCTCCAGTGTTATATGGGCACCATAAAAGTTACTATGAGCCTCCGCAAGCATACATGATTTTCATTAAGATTATTAAGTGGTTAGCCTCCTGAAAACTTAGGGCACTCACAGGGAGCAATTAACTCTTTGGCTACTGCCATTTAGGGCAGGAGTTTGGCCAGAGTCAAAGAATCTGGGCTGCGTAAGAGGAAAATTTATTCATGGGACAGCTAAGCATAGCTTAATGTACTCAGGGCTTGTTGGCCACTCCTCACCAGAAATGTTTTATTTCTTTTGGTCCTTTCCTCTTTTTTGTTTTCCCTAAGTTTTTTGTTACTGTTTTAAGGATGCTACAGAAGGGGAAAGTGGAACCAAGTAAGTCAATGCAGTTTTATTTTGTTTTGTTTTTTAACGTATTAACTCAATATTTGTTGAATGCCTCCAAATCAAGGCTTGGTATTAGGTTTTGGTAATTCAATGGAAAAAGGGGCATTGTGCTTATTCCCTATGCTCACAAGTTATTCTCTAGTTGGTTAAAATGCAAAAAATTATACAAATTTTGTCTGTCATTTATTTATGTCAACTGCAAACATAGAAGTCTCTTCATGGTTTGGCATTTGAGTTCTTGAATATTGAGTATAGTTAGGATTAAATCAATATCCATGCCCTTTTCCTTTCTAAATAGTAAAGTGTTACAGACCCTTTTGTTTAAAAGGGCCATTTTCAGGCCAATTAAAATTGTTAAGTTAAAAACTGAGAATTATTTTTTAAAAATCTGAATTATTAACAATTGCAATTTTTGTTGATAATAAAAACACACTTTATCCACTAGTAATATTGTATTTTCTGAATCCTGCTAATAATATAAACTGCATCATTATTACCTAAACATTAAGTTTTAAATAAAAGCTTGTTAGAATTGATAATATAAATATAGTATGAAAATTAACTGCAAAGTAATATATATCAAAATTAATGGCAAAATAATATATATCAATACGTTGCATGCTTCAATATTCATTTCATATGTATTTTATGAAATCACATTTAATAATTTTGGGCAGAATGATTGATAGACATATATTCATATGATATAGATGATGTGAGTATATATACATATATGAGTATATATATCAATAGTTTCTAATATTATGTAATTAACTTTGAAATTAACATTAACCTTTAAGGTAAGCAATGGTCCCTTATTTTAATATTGTATACTAAGTAACTACAAATAGTTCAACATATATGAGTTCTGAAATATTTAAATAATAAAGATTTTTAAGTTCATTAAAGTCATAAGAATGAAACAGAACTAATAAATCTTATTGAACCATAAATCTCCTAAATAATAAAATAAGATTGGTAGCATATTAATAAGGTAAGTGTTGTACCTGTGAAACACCTTTATGTTTTCTTTTTAAAAATAAATAATCACAATACAGCTGTTAAAAAATCATCATATCTGATCAGTTGTAAGAAAACTTAAACAAACCACCATATACAAAGGAAACACTATCCTCAGAGTGCCATTGAGAAGGAAAAAAATGTTGATCATTAACATGAGAATAAACATCACCTCCAACAAAACTAGCATGAGTATCTCTAGATTTAGGGCCAAAACCTTTTCTAAACAAACTGAAAAATCATACAATTTCATTTGCAATTGACATTTCATGGCCCTATGTATATGCTGGCAGACAATGGGGGAAAACCTTAAAAATCGAAAGCAATCGTTAAGTACATCATGACTAAATAAAGATTCTCTAGCAATCCCCCAGATCCTATTTCTCAAAGGAGGTGAAAATTATATTCTTTGTATATCCAAGGAATATAAAGCACATGTTGTTCTTGATTCAAAGAGAATGAATATCCTTAAGCAAATGACAGAGAAAATTTAGTGAAAATGTTTTGTATATAATAAGTAAAAATAACTGGTTAAAGAAATGCTTATGATTATAATTAGAGATCTTTGTAGTTGTATTCAGCTAGGCAGTGTTTTTATCTAGTAACAGAAAAATAATTTCTAGATGCAATCAAGTATAACTTACCCCAATCATTAGCCAAGGAGGCTTGCAACCCTAAGACGCTTCTGATTACGGTTAATGTCTGGACATGCCTAGCGTGTATCACTTTGTTTCTCAGAAGCCTAATCCAATAAAGCTTCTTTTATATGTGGCTTCTGAAACATAGCACTAAAAGCCTTAACCTTTTTCAGTACGAAGGTAAAGTCATTAAAGCCATGTGCAGGCTGACCTAAGGCCTGGCCTTTATTTAGCTAATCTGGAGATGAATATAGCAAATCACCATCTGGAGCTTTGTGTAAATCCATAAGCAAAATACTTCTCTACAATTTAATTATTCCTCATTTTATTTGTAACTCACCATTTTCATTGCTAACTTCATATGTCTCAGTCTGAATGCTTTCTTGTGTTTTTAGAGATCATTACAATTTTTTTTTTTTTTTTGTAAAAAACTCATATGCAGACAGTAGGAAAAAGAAAAAGGCTTTCTGTTGCTAGGGAAACCTGATGCTGAAGGTTTAGTAACAACCTCAGATGGTGTTGTACAGCAAAGGCTGTCAGGATAAGAGAACAGAAATGGGGCCTGCTGATGCAAAGAATGATTTTAGTATGTTACTTATTGATTCTATGATGACCTTTATAAATGAAGTAATACAGAATCTATCTTTTTCTAAAGAAGAATTATGGGACTGTAATAAACAAAGCCTCAAGAAATTTATACTATTGAAAGGTAGAATAAATGAAATCTCATCTCTATCTGTGAGATTATAGAGAGAACAGTTACTGAGTGCATTAGAATTTTGTCAAATTAAGATTCTATTAGTATATCCTGAACCCACAGTCCCAGTTGGACATTGGCTTTAATACTATCTTCATTCAAATTCAAATTACTAAATTAAACATAAATCGTTTGTATTACACTTGATCCTGCAGTAAGTGTGTGAAACATATATTTAATCAATCTCCTAATGAAAGAAAAGTAATATTTTAAAATATTAAAATCACACAGAAAAAAATTTATATTTTTTTCTATAAAATTATATATGTGTATGTTTTAATGTATATGTATTTTTTCTATAAAATTATACATATGCGTATATGTTTTAATATGATTTATTCCTTATATAATTTATATATTTACACATTTTTCATGAATCAAAATGCTACTAACATTTTGTTATCTAAAGAGAAGAACTTTTATATGTTGACTAATGGAAATGAGTTCTTCATGATTACACATTGTGGCCTCCCAAGACAATTTACGCTGAACATAACATAGTAACATGATGCACATACCCATTTATATCTGGAAAACAGTTCATCTACTATATCTTGCTTCTTGTAAGACTTAGAAGTTTCCTCCCTTTCTCCCTCTCTTCCTTTCTCTCCCTTCTTTACTTTATCTTTCTCCCTCTGTTACTTTCTCTTCCTTTTTCCTTCCTTTCTTCACTTTTCTTTCTCCTGTATCTCTCCCTATTTCTTTCATCCTTTCTTATATCATTCCCTTACCTTCCCCCTCCCCTCCTCCTCCTCCTTCCCTTCCCTTCCCTTCCCTTCCCCCTCCCTGTGTCCCTTCTCTTCCCCTCCACTTCCCTTTCCTCCCCTTTCCCCTCCTCCTCCTCTCCCCTCCCCCCTCCCCCCTCTTTGCCCTCTGCTCCCCCTTCTCCACTCCCCCCATTCCCTTCCCTTCTCCCTTTGCTCCCTCTCCCCCTTCCCTTCCCTTCCTCCTCCTTTTCCCCATTCCCTTCCCTTCCCTCTCTGCTCCCCTCCCCCTTCCCTTCCCCTTCCTCTCACCCATTTCCTTCCCTTCGCCCTCTGCTCCCCTCTCCCCTTCCTCCTCCTCTCTTGCTTTCCAGCTCCCCTCCCTTTCCCTCTACCCTCCTCCTTTCCCTTCCCCCTCCCCCCCATTCCCTTCCCTTGCACCTCCCCTCCCCTTTCTTTTCCCTCCCCTTCCCCTCCCCCCAACCCTCTAACCCTCCCCTTCCCCTCCTCTCCCCTGCCCATTCCCTTTCCTCCCCTTTCCCTCTCTGCTCCCCTCCTCCCTTTCCCTCCTCCCTCCCCTCCACTCCTCTCCACTCCCCTCCCCTTTCCATCCCCCTTTCCTTCCATCTCTCCTCATCCCTTCCATCACCCTTTCCTCCCCTCTCCCATTCCCCTCCCCTTCCCCTCCCTCTCCCTTCCACCCCTCCCCTTCTCTCCTCTCCCCCTCCCTCCCTTTCCCATCCCTTTAATTCTTGCTATCTTTGTTTTTTTTCTTTGTTTTTTGTTTTTGTTTTTTTTGAAGCCAAGTCTCACTCTGTCATCCAGGCTGGAGTGCAATGGCAGGATCTTGGCTCACTGCAACCTTTGCCTTCCAGGTTCAAGCGATTTTCCTGCCTCAGCCCCCCGAGCAGCTGGGATTACAGGCACTCCCTCCACCATGCCCAGCCAATTTTTGTATTTTTAGTAGAGATGAGTTTTCGCCATGTTGGCCAGGCTGGTCTCAAACTCCTGCCCTCAAGTGATCCACCTACCTTGGCTTCCCAAAGTGCTAGGATTACAGGTGTGAGCCACCACACCTGGCCCCTTTCCTTCTTACTTTCAAGTGACATTTGATAGAAGAACAAAAAGAAACAAAGACAGAAATTTAAGTCTGCAGACATCTGTGGAAGAGATATTTAGGTAGAGAAAACACTGATGACAAATATCCGAAAGTAGGCCACAGATGACTGGAGTAGAAACTACAGTTGGGAGCATGACAGGACAAGAGGCTAAAGTGGTAAAGGGTAAATCAGAATGTGAACGTCTCCCTGTTGGCCATTTTATGGACTTTGGCTTTTACTTTAAATCTCATAGAAAGTTCATGGAGGTTTTCAGAGAGAAAATACATGATTTGACTAACAATTAAAGGATTAATTTTGTGGTGACTAGAGTGAGAGGTGGGTGGAAATGGGAAGATACTAAACCAGATTAGAGGCTATTATATTCATTCAGACACAGGCTAGCAGTGGCTTGGATCAAGTTGGCAGTAATGAAGGTAATGTTGGATTCTGGATATAGTTTTGAACAGAATTTAGAGAAGAGATGATGAATTTGTTGTGAGGTAGGAAAGAAATATACCCCAAATCTGTAAAAATTTAAATTTAAGACCTCAAACTATAAGAATCTTAGAAAATAATCTAGGGAACACCATTCTGGACATTAACCTTGGGAAAGAATTTATGACTAGGACCTCAAAAGCAATTGCAATAAAACCAAAAATTGACAAGTGGGACCTAATTAAACTAAAGAGGTTCTGCATAGCAAAAGAAACTATCAACGTTGTAAACAAATACCCTATAGAATGGAAGAAAATATTTGCAAGAAAAAAAAGAAACACATAACAAAAAAGACATAAGCAGACACTTCTCAAAAGAAGACATCCCGGTGGCCAAGAAACATGAAGAAATGCTCAGCATCAGAGAAAAACTGATCATCAGAGAAATGCACATCAAAACCATGCAATATCCTCACATACCAGTAAGAATGGCTATTATTAAAAAGTCAAAAAACAACAGATGTTGGTGAGGCTGCTGAGAAAAAAAGAATGCTTACACACTAATGGTGGGAACGTAAATTAGTTCAGCCACTGTGGAAAGCAGTGTGGAGATTTCTCAAAGAACTTAGTACTACCATTTGAACCAGCAATCCCATCACTGTGTATATATCCAAAAGCACATAAATTGTTCCACTAAAAAGACATAAGCACTTACATGTTCATTTCAGCACTATTCACAATAGTAAAGATATAAACTCAATGTAGGTGCCCATCAATGGTGGATTGGATAAACAAAGCGTAGTACTTATTCAACATGGAATACTATGAATCTATAAAAAAAGAAAATCATGTCCTTTGCAGCAGGATAGATGCATCTGGAGGCCATTATCCTAAGTGAATAATGAGAAACAGAAAACCAAATTCTTCATGTTCTCATTTACTAGTGGGAGCTCAACACTGGGCACTAATGGACATAAAGATGGCAACAATAGACACTGGACACTACTAGAGGAGGGAGGGAGAGAGAGAGAGGCAAGAGTTGAAAGGCTGTTGAGTTCTTTTAGTGCCCGGGTGATGGGATCATTCTTACACCCAACCTCAGCTTCACACAATGTGCCCAGGTAACAAGCCTGCACGTATGCTCCCAAATCTAAAATAAAAGTTGAAAAAAAAGAAAGATATCACGAATTTAACCACTGCACATTATTTTCATTGCTGTCACTCTGGTTGAAACCATCACCATTTATCCCAAGAGTTAATGCAAACGTCCTTTAATAGATCTTTTTGTTTCCACTCTTGCCCACCTCCCTTTTCCCATGTTTATTTTTGGGAGAATAGACACAGTGATCCTTTTAAAAATTAAGATATATAGTGGCAAATATTTAACCAAATTTTGTATTATTTTTTATTTCACTTAGAATAACAGACCGGAGTGGTTACAAGGACCTAAAAGGCCTGTCAGGATCTGTTCTTCTGTTACCTCTTTGATTTTCTTTTATTGATTACCCTGTTCCGAACACATTAGTTGTCATGCTTTTTCTCAGAGATAGCAAGGAGGTTAGTGCTTTAGCTTCTTTTCTTAGTGTTCCCCTTTTTAGAACACTCTTCTCTCAGGTATCTTGACTCAGGTAAACTGTCTCACCTTCAAGTGTATGAGTGCCCTTACCTTCCAGAATATATCTATCTACCTTAACCTTTCCACTTAATATTACAACTTGCTATTCTCATTCCAATCTGCTCCACCCAGCTCCATTTTTGTTTGTCCAGAATATGTCACCACTGAGATACTATTTTAACTGCTTATTAATATGTGTACTGTATACTTTTCATCCTTCCTCTTGATTGAAATCATTAAGAGTCCAGGGATCTTTGTTTCTTTCCATCATGTACAATTGCATAGGACACTGTTCCACTTAGTAAGTGCTCAATAATTTTTTGCTGAATAAGCAAATGAAATAATAATGACTATAAGTGTTATGACCTGGGATAATAGAGAAGTCAAGTTTTATTTTACAAGTGGGGGAAGAATATGAAACAAGTAGGTTTGGGGTGGGGTGGGAAAGGAGGTCAAGTATTAGCACTTGGCATTTTAAGTTTGAGAGGACTATTAAACACGCAAGCGATGAAACTATGAAAGTAGGTAAATAGCCATGTTTGTAGTTCAGAGAAGGGATCCAAGTTAGACATAAACATTTGGGAGTTGTTAACACATAGATTATTCATAAAGCCATGGACTACAGGAGATTTCAGCAAAATTTGGAGATGTTGGAAATGAAGAAGAATCAGCAGATGAAAGTGCAAAGGGATACTAGCTGAAGTGGAAGAAAAAACAAGAGAGTAAGGTCCCTGAGGCAGGTGAAGTAAACATTTCAAGAAGGGAATGCTAATCTGTGCCATATACTGCAGACAGATATTTAGAACACTGGACTACAGGCATTTTCAATATATAACTTGCATATGTAGCTGAAGAAATGAGAATCATCATTCTGCCACAACAGTCCAAGGAAGTGTGATCCAGTAGGCTACCTCAGGCTTCTCTGTTTCTGGCATCCAGTGTGACTGTCGCTACTTTATACCTCAATACCTATGAGGTAAGGAAGGTATCTCTCAAAATTCTTGATGAGAGTAAGACCACAGATCCTTCCTAGTCTGAGTTCCTTATACTTAAAAAGGAAGTTATTTTCTTCCCCAACTCTCTCAGCCTGAAAGCAAGGGGAAAAAAATTCTTCCTCAAACTCCATTCTCTCTAAATACCCTCTCCTTTATTCATGGATTGAGCTTTTGGAACTATAAGCTCCCCCATCCCCAAAATTGCCAGTTGCCATTGAGTACTTAGTTTTCCTTAAGTGCCATTAGAGAACTTATTAGTGAGAAAATATGTTATTATAGAATATTATTAGAGACTATATGAGACAATTATTATTGTCCCACATATTCCATTCAAGATGGTAAAGGAAAAGTAACAGTACTAAAGTTTGTTAGTATGTCTTCTGGGAAAATTAGCCCACCCTGTCACAGATTCAGTGTGCTGCACAGATCTATCCTGTGGGGTGTGGGAATTTAGACAGCTAAACCTAATTTTTCATGCCAATGTTGTTCTCTTTTCAGATCTTTAAAAATAGCCACTTATATCTGAAAAAACTTCTCACTTATTTGTAGTGAATTTTCTTATCTCATGGCTGCTGACAACAACAATAATCAGACAATAAGTGACTTTCCCAATATCTGGGTTTTGCAGAGACAATAGAGTGTAGTTGAAAACTTGGGCCCTGGAATCATAGGACCTCTAATCAAACTTAGCTCTTCCAGTTACCAGTTATGCGACCTTGAGAAAATTACAAATTTATATATCTGTAAAACTAATATCGTAGTAATGCCTATATTTGAAGACTGTTAAGAGGATCACAAATCAATGCATGTGACACACACACATGCACACACACACATACACGAGAGAGAAAGCACATGAAAAGTATTTAGCACATGGCTAATGTTCCACATATGTTAACTGGTATTATTTCAAATTCATGGCCAGAGCTGCACATCACCATGTCAGATGATCTTATGGTTTCATGACAATGTGAGATGAAAATATATCTCTATGTTTTTTCTGTCTTCATTTACTCTTTGCTCTTGATATTTTGCGGTTGTTTCTTGAACAAAATCAAAGGCATGGACCTATACGCAAACACACACACACACACACACACACACTCTTAAACACTCTGACAATACTTACAAACATTTACCAAACAGATACATAAGGGGAATTCAAGAATGTGACTCTACACACAACAAAATTAGCCATTTAAAACATTAGGGATCCCATTTCTTTCTTGAGTGTCAAACATCATCATTCTTCAGTGGAAACTTTACCTAAACTTTCCACAAACATTCTCCAAAATAAAGAATCTTTTTGCTATCAGAAAAAGTTCAAATTCTCAAAATAAATAAAATACTGTAAATAACAACAAGCATCATAAAAACTAAAACAATAGACCATTCTGTCATTTAAATTACTAAAAATATTTAAGTATGACTATTTCAATTCTCAGAGCAACTCATTGCAGAGATTTATAATGTTTTATAGCTCATGAAACTTTATTCCCTGCAACCTGCCCACTAGCAATTTTAATTCCTTCCATCCCTGGGGATCTCCCCTTTGACACTGTTAATCCCTTGAGTTAGTTATGTTTGTCTCCTTTTCCTTAAAACTTGAAAGACTAGTGCCCCTTTTTCTCATTATCTTACTTTTAAATCTCTTTCAATCTCTCTTATGCTTCCACAATCCCCCTAAAATAACTTTCTTGATGGTGACCAGTAACCTCCTTATTACTACTTCAAAAGGCCTCATAATTCTTTTTCTAACATCTAGGATTAAATTTCAGTTCTTTTACTAGTTGTATAACCTTTGTCAACCCATTAAAATTATGTGAATCTCAGATTTTTACTTCTCAGATTGGTTGTAAAGAGAAGACTCTAAAACATTTCTGGAAGCACCAAAAATATAATAAATGGGATTTTTCTTTCTGACTCTGTTCATTCTGTCTTCCTTTTGCCTGTTTAAATCTTTTGACTCTGGCCTCTTCCCTGAAAATTTCGGTTTGTGTGGCTACTACGCTACACTCTGTCACACCTTTGTCTTTCTTTCACTGATCCAGCCCTGAGCCCCTGACTCCAAAGTGTGGTGTACTGACATTTGATGGTACTGACTTGGCCCTCAGTTCTGCCCAGTCTCCCTCTCTCATCAACCTATTTTATGTTTGTGGAAATCTAGGCTTGTAATTTCAAATTTTACATGGCTCTAATGAACACCTAAATTTTTTCTTAATTTTTAGTAGAGATAAGGTTTGGCCATGTTGCCCAGGGTAGTCCCAAACCCATGGGCTCAAGTGATCCTCCTGCCTTGGCCTTCCAAATTTTGGGACTACAGGCATGTGCCACCACATCCAGCCTCTAATGAACACTTTCATCTTTATTAAAAATATCAATTCTTCATTTGTTTTCTAAGTACCTACTCACAGGCTCTCATCATGTCCCTGATTTCAGTCCTCTTCTTGCATGACTGTAGGCATAAAAATGACCAAGAAGGTCATTTGATCGATGCTACCTATTGGGGAGTTTTTTCTGAACTGGTTATTTTTCCAGTACCTGAACTTCAGATCAATTCCACATTAAAAAAGATAGCTCTGATGAGGTCAGAGCTTCCCACATCACAAACTTCTATTGGCCTGTGCAAACTAATATTAGTTATGGTATAACTTAATCACATGCTCACTACTTGTTAGTTTGTTCAAGATGCTATAACAAAGTACCATATACTGGGTAGCTTATAAACAACAGAAATTTATTTCTTGCAGTTCTGGAGACAGAGAAGTCCAAGATCAGGGCTCCAGCAGCTACTGTCTGGTGATGTCTAGTGATGGCTCGTTTCCTAGTTCAAAGAAAGTGCCTTTTTACTGTATCCACACGTGATGGAAGGGGAGAACTCTAGTCTCTTTAGCCTCTTGTAAGGCCACTAATCATATTCATGAGGGCTCTGCCCTATGATCTAATTACCTCCTCAGGACTCTATCTCTTAATACCAATACCTTTGGGGTTAGAATCTCAACATATACATTTTTTTCGGCAGGGGGTTGGGCATAAATATTCAGACCCTGGCAATATCTTTTGTTCTATTCAATAATATACAAACATTATCATATTTGTATACAAATAGAACTTAATGAAGTGGGTATTTTCTCCCATTGTTCAAATGAATGTCAGGAAAATTATGCAGAATGTGTAAAGATCACAAAACTTTTGATTCATTCTCAGAAACTGTAGGCCTCAAAATCTGTACACTTCCTACTGAACTGTATCACTTCCAAGACAAGGTAGGAATCCACTTCCAGATTCCTTAACGGAGCTACTTCATTATCTGGCCTCAAATCTTGTTTATTTTCTACTCATCTTCACATACTATATTATTCTTAAGTAAAACTGACCAATTTATATCACATTCTAGAAAAGACAAAACTGTAGAAACAGAAAATAGAGGGGTTAACTACCAACAGATGAGGGAAACTTTTTGAGGTCTTGGAAATGCTCTATATCTAGATTGGGTGGTGTTTATGCAACTATATGTGTTTGTCAAAACTTGTGTACTATACACTAAAGATGATAAATTTTTCTGGATGTAAATTATAACTTGATAAATACTTTTTAAACCTGCCTAAAACATCATTGTATTAGCCAGGGTTCTCCAGAGAAACAGAACCATAGTAAGAGCTCTCTCTCTCTCTCTCTCACTCTCTCTCTCTCTATATATATATATTTACATATGTACACACACACATGCATCTACACATACACTCAGTATATATATACACACATATATACACACACACATACATATATAGTACAGTACCATATAGACAGATAATATGTTTTATATATGTGAGATATACACACACACACACACACAAACACACACACACACGGAGCATAATAAATATATTCAAAAGAGTTTTATTCTGTTCTCTCACTTGATTGTAACAGTCAACACAGAAGACTTCTGTGACCAAATGTACAGGGGTTTCTCTTCACCACCCAGCAATCAATTCTGCAGTGGACACCAACTGGGTGACTTCCAATTCAATTCTGACACTATATACCTAAAGACGGCATCAGATCCCACAGGTTGAGAGTTCAGTTTCACAAAACTGCCCCCCACCCACCACCCCACTTCACATACCAGTAACAAGGCTGGGCTTCCAGATCTTCTGACCAATAAGCTTCAAGTTGGGGTTCCCACAACTCTCTCTTTGGCTTCAATTAATTTGCTACAATGGCTGACAGAGCTCAGGGAAACATTTATGTTTGCCAGTTTATTATGAAGGATATTACAAAGGATATAGATAAAGAAATGCATAGAGTAAGTTATCAGGAAAGAGGTGAAGAGCTTTCATGCCCTCACTCAGTGTACCACCCTCCAGAAACTGCCACATGTTCAGCTGTCCAGAAGCTCTCCAAACCCAGGTTTCGGAGTTTTATGGAAGCTTCATCACATAAGCATGATTGACAAGCATGTAGAAACGTGATTGGAAAAAAGAGTGTGATCTAACACTAACAGACCACGTGGGAAAGCCCGGCAAGGCCTGTCTGTTCAGATTCTTCTTCATCTTTCTGTGCAGGATTCATTCTTCCAGGATATGGGGCAGGATGCCTTCTGAGATGAGGGTCTTAAGATTACAGTCCTACCTTTGGCAGATGAAAGTGAGGCCCCTACACAGAGTCCCTACTGGGGCACTGCCTAGTGGAGCTGTGAGAAGAGGGCCACCATCCTCCAGACCCCAGAATGGTAGATCCACTCACAGCTTCCCCAGCGTGCCTGAAAAAGCCAGACACTCAATGCCGGCCCACAAAAGCAGCTGAAAAAGGAGACAGACTCTGCAAAAGCCACAAGGGTGAAGCTTCCCAAGGCTGTGGGAGCATACCTCTTGCATCAGTGTGACCTGGGCATGAGGCACGGTGTCAAAGAAGATCATTTTGGAGCTCTAAGATTTAACCGCACTGCTGAATTTCAGACTTGCATGGGGCCTGCAGCCCCTTTTTTGGCCAATTTCTCCCATTTGGAATGACTGTATTTACCCAATCCCTGTACCACCACTGAATCTAGGAAGTATCTAACTAGCTTTTGATTTTTCAGGCTCATAGGCAGAAGGAACTTGCCTTGTCTCAGGTGAAACTTTGGACTGTGGACTTTTGAGTTAATGCTGAAATAAGATTTTAGAGGACTGTTGGGAAGGAATGATTTGTTTTGAAATGTGAGGACATGACATTTGGGAGGAGCCTGAGGTGCCATGATATGGTTTGGCTGTGTCCCCCAGCCAAATCTAATCTTGAATTTTTATGTCTTGTGGGAGGGACCTGGTGGGAGGTAACTGAATCATGGGGCAGGTCTTTTTCATACTGTTCTTGTGATAGTGAATAAGTCTCACAAGATTTGATGGTTTTAAAAAGGGGAGTTTCCCTGCACAAGCTCTCTTCTCTTGTCTGCCACCATGTGAGATGTGCCTTTTACCTTGCACCATGATTGTGATGCCTCCCTAGCCATGTGGAACTGTAAGCCTATTAAAACTCTTTCTTTTTTAAATTGCCCAGTCTCAAGTATATATTTATCAGCAGCATGAAAACAAACTAATACAACTACAAAGCCACCCTCCTTTTTAATTGGTTAAATTTTACATTTTCAAGATCTAGATTTAGAATTACTGACTTCAACATTTGAAAATAACAATGATTCATTATCCATATATCAATAATCATGGCATTAAGAAGGATAATTTCAATAAAAATGCTATGACTAATTAAACCTCTGATTAATATCAGAAATAATTGGAAAAATTTTAAGTGTATTAAAAAGAAAAAACAATAATCAAATGGTCAAGAGAAAAGAAAGAGGACAAATAAAATGAATACTTTTGATTTTTGTTATGCCTGATGTTAGCATTTTCACATAATATACAACTGTATTCTCACAATAGCAACTTTACAAAGTAAGTACAGTTTTGCATCACATAATAAAATTTCAGTCAACAGTATACTGCATATACAATGGTGATCTCATAAGTTTATAATGGAGCTAAAAAATGTAAATTACCTAGTGGCATCTTGGTGATTTTCATTCTGTGTAAGCCTAGACTAATGTGTGTGTTTCTGTCTTAGTTTTAAACAAAAATTTAAAAAGTAAAAATACATTAAAATTAGAGAAAAACATATAGAATAAGTATATGGAGAAATAAAACATATTTGTATAACTGTACAATGTGTTTGTTTTAAGCTAAGTGTTGTTACCAGAGTGAAAAAGTTAAAAAAGAATTTAAAAGTTTATAAAGTAAAAATGTTACAGTAAGTTGAGGTTAACTTATTATTAAAAAAATCTTTTAAATTTACTGTAGTATAAGTATACAGTGTTTATAAGTCTACAGTAGCGCACAATAATGTCCTAGGCCTTCACATTCACTCACCACTCATTCACTGATTCACCCAGGGCAACTGCCAGTCCTATGAGTGCCGTTTATGGTAAGTGCCCTATACAGGTGTACTGTATTTTATGTTTTATGCAATATTTTCAGTGTACTTTTTCATTTTTAGATAGATGTAGGTAGACAAATAATTTATCATGTGTTACAGGTGCCTACAATATTCATTATAGTAACATGTTGTACAGTTTTATAGCCTGTATTTATCAGACTGACATACACACTATTAAAATTGTGATTAGTTATACCGACATGGTTTGGTTCTGTGTCTCCACCCAAATCTCATCTTGAATTGTAATCCTCAAAATGCCCAAGTGTAGAGGGAGGAACCTGGTGGGAGGTGATTTGATCACGGGTGCGGTTTCCCCCATGCTATTCTTGTGATAGTGAGTTCTCACAAGATCTGACGGTTTCATGAGTTTGACAGTTCCTCCTTCAAACACTCTCTCTCTCTCTCTCTCTCCCTCCTGCAACCATGTAAGATGTGCCTACTTCCCCTTCTGCCATGATTGTACGTTTCCTGAGGCCTCCCCAGCCATGCAAAACTGTGTCAATTAAACGTCTTTCCTTTATAAATTATCGAGTCTTGGGCATTTCTTTACAGAAGTGTGAGAACAGACTAATACAAACACCAGTAATAAACATGCATTTACATGGTGGTTTAGAGGTAAATAAAATTCACCTACAAATTAATTGCCTGTCAAATAAATGGGTAAACTTTAGAGGACATAAGTTTTATTTTGTTCATATGGGAAATTGAGAGCTGTTTTAATAAATGTACATTTTTGGCATTTTCAGTAAAAAGGTTGAGACATCTTAACCTGATCATCCTTTCAGAGAAATTGAATGTCAGGGCAACATATCCAATAAACCTTTACTAAAGCTTCCATGTTGCCAAGAAAAGCAACTATTTTACTTACTAAAAGAGAGTTAGAGATTATTAATTAATGCAATGATTTAAATTAAAATTAAGCCAAAGTTGAAGTTTTAATAAACACAGTCTAAAAAATTGATTGATCAAGTTTTAGTAATGGCAAATTGCACCATTTTTTTATTACATGTATATTCCACTACAGAATTTTGTACTCAAATTCCAGTATCATTTTTATAAAGAAGTTAATTGACTGTAGGCATGTCCTACTAAATATTAAGAATATATTTTTATTGTATTTAGGCAAAGTATATAGTGTTATCCATATTTTTGAAAACACATGATGTTCAATGCTTAAGATAACTCTGACACTGAAAATGAGAATTGTTCATTTAAATATTGTCACATTAATATTTTGCTTGGGCTAAAAAATAAGTATAGGCAATTGCAACAACAAAAACTGATTTTTTAACATCAGTATTACTTGGGGGTACATACAAATAATACAATCATAAATAAATGATTTTTTGCTGATGTAGAATGTACTGTTGTTTTTGTCATATGTAAATTTGGACTTAGGTTTTTATTTCAAAAACAAATGCCAAAATCAGGGTTGTTTACATTTTCTATTTGAAATTGTGAATCAATTGCTTACCTATGAGAATAGTAAAAAAAGGTTAACAAAATTTCCTCACAGGATGCAATACAGATATTTGTATAAGAATGGGTATTAAGCAGACAGATGAATGAACATTTCAAGTGAAATGATTTGATAAAGGCTTTTAAAAATACACAATATTTGAAAGGTCCCTGTGAAATTTCACTGGAATTTACACACACACACACACACACTTCTATGAAATAGTTTCCAAGTTTAATTATTTTCATGCTTTTTGTTAACTTTTGAAAGACATTTGTTTTCTATTACTCTGTACCTATACACAGGAATAGCTATAGCTAGTAGTCACAATGATTAAACTTCAACAAAGATAAAACTGCATTATTTTTAGAACTAGATATCTAATAGTCATTTACTAATCTCAGTACAATATATTCATATACGTAATTGGAAACAAAATGTCAGCTGCCTCTGGGTACTAAGTTTCTTCAAAGTATTGCTATAACCATCTTCTTTTTTGTTTTAGTATTATTATTATTTTAAATTTAACGTTCATTTTAAGTTCAGGCATACAAATGCAGGTTTGTTACATAGGTAACCTTGTGTCATGGAATTTGTTTAACAGATTGTTTCATCATCCAGATATTAACCCTAGTACCCATTAGTTATTTTTCTTAATCCTTTTCCTCCTCCCACCCTCAACCTGCTGATCAACCCCAGTGTGTGTTGTTCCCCTCTATGTGTCCACATGTTCTCATCATTTAGCTTGCACTTACAAATGAGAACATGTGGAATTTGGTTTTCCGTTGCTACATTAGTTTGCTAAGGATAATGGCCTCCAGATCATCCTTGTCCCTGCAAAGGGCATGATCTTGTTCTTTTTTATGGCTGAATAGTATTCCATTGTATATATGTACCACATTTTCTTTATTCAGTGTATCATTGATGGGCATTTAGGTTGATTGCATGTCTTTGCTATTGTGACTAGTGATACAAAACATATGAGTTTATATATCTTTATGATAGAATGATTTATATTCCTTTGGGCATATACCCAGTAATGGGATTGCTGGGTCGAATGGTATTTCTGTCTTTAGGTCTTTAAGGACTCACCATACTGACTTCCAAAATGGTTGAATTAATTTACACTCCCACCAACAGTGTATAAGTATTTAATTTATATTCCCACCAACAGTGTATAAGTATTTAATTTACACTCCCACCAACAGTGTATAAGTATTTAATTTACACTCCCACCAACAGTGTATAAGTGTTCCTGTTTCTCTGTAATCTCACCAGTGTCTGTGTTTTTTTGACTTTGTAATAATAGCCATTCTGACCGGTATAAGATGGTATCCCTCTTCTTTAATAGTTTATTAAGACAACATGAATCCTCTTATATTGAGAGAACAAGTATATTCCATAATTTATTCTCGGATTGTTGGGAGTGAGGCTACTATGATTCCTTATGTCTCTCTCCTGTAATCTTTAGCCTTTCACTTCCACCAAATTCTGCATCTCTGCTCTTGACTCCTATTGGTGTTACATTTTCAGACAACATTGATCAGCAATAGATGTTACCCCAACTCCTGACTTTTAAAAATACCATTAAAATGAGGCTGTGGTATTTGTGGAATATTTTACTGATGATTTAAGGAAAATGATGAAAACTGATAGTATTGTACTGTACAAACAGCAACTCAAAGCTGAATATTAACCATTATTAAAGTACACTTAATTAACCATTTGCTACCATGAAATATTTCTTACTACAGCCTGCACTTGAAGCAACTGCTCCTGTCTCCTGCTTTACCCTTTACCACCTTTTTAATTGTTCATAGATTATAAATTTTTCCTATATTTCTATGAAAAAATGATTTTATTTTATTTATTGTCATCTAACTTAAGCCTTTTAGTATCTTCTACTTTCATTGGCAAACAGGAATTTTGTTAATTGTTTTTCTATTTTTATTTTTTCTTTTTTTTATTATTATACTTTAGGTTTTAGGGTACATGTGCACAATGTGCAGGTTTGTTACATATGTATCCATGTGCCATGTTGGTTTGCTGCACCCATTAACTCGTCATTTAGCATTAGGTATAGCTCCTAATGCTGTCCCTCCCCCCTCCCCCCACCCCACAACAGTCCCCAGAGTGTGATGTTCCCCTTCCTGTGTCCATGAGTTCTCATTGTTCAATTCCCACCTCACTTTTTCTTACTATTTCAATTTCCTAGACAATATCAGTGAGTTGTGTTTGTCTTAAGTAGTTTACTGCCTTTTATATAATAAAATCCTTCTGAGCTGTATTAAATTCAATTCACTAAAAGCTAAGTAGTCATTCTAGACCTGAATTTTGAAAAGTGGGTATTCAAGTCAATGATGTTAAATATTTGATCTTAACTAGCCCAGATTCTCAAGTTTTGAGAATGACTTCACTGAGGAGATCATATATTTTTCATTCAGGTAATGATGACTAACAGAAAGTTGTACTTAATAAAATTTACTTCACTGAGATAATACTTTAATGTATCTTATGTGTGACACCTTCTATAAGTATACTAAGATTGTATGTACAAAATAAATGCTCTGCATTAAATATTGATCAAAGTATATTTCTATAAAAATGATAAAGGTAAATTAAACATTATATTCATTCATAAAAATATCTTATTTCTAAAAATCATTGAAAAACTTTGTTTTATTCGGTCACATTATACTGTAAAGTATTGAATCACAGACATCTTGGTGTTCATAAGCGCCATCAACAGTTAAGGCTCATTACTCCAGTATTAATGGAGTAATTACTCTATTATAAGTACTTTTAGACCAGGCACAATGGCTCATGCCTGTAATCCCAGCACTTCGGGAGGCCGAAGTGGGCGGATCACCTGAGGTCAGGAGTTCAAGACCAGTCTGGTCAATATGGTGAAACTCCATCTCTACTAAAAACATAAAAAGTAGCTGGGCATGGTGGCGCATGCTTATAGTCCCAACTACTGGGGAGGCTGAGGCAGGAGAATCACTTGAACCTGGGAGGTGGAGGTTGCAGTAAGCCAAGATCGTGCCACTGCACTCCAGCCTGGGTGACAGAGCAAGACTGTCTCAAAAAAAAATACATAAATAAAGTATTTTTACTTATTAATATAAAAGGAAGGTAATTAGAAGTATCTGTCTATTTTCATTGGAACAGGGTTTTGTTTAATGAGAAATATGTATTAAATAAAATTTTAGGTTCCTTTGGACTCTAGCCAGAATGCATTTATTTGAGATTTCCCAGCCATGCAAATACAAACCATATTCACAAGATCCTGAGGAAACTCTTTAACTTTTATTTCGAATACTTCCTTCTACCAAAAATAGAGAACTTCTATCCTTTGTATTAAAAATTATGAAGTTTATATTTTCCTATTTTGTCAGAAATTTATTAATTACACAGCTAGTTGTGTAATCTTTTTGATAAACTACAGATTCTCTACCAAACATAAACAGAAAAGTCAAAAATGATTTAATTAGACAATAATACTGAGAAAATTATTAAGCGTCTTAAGCGAGTCCTGTTTATCTGTGAACTCATCCTTCATCCCCTTTTGTGATTTATTTTTATCATCCCAAGCCATCTCCCCGTTGTTGTCCTTGTGTCAGCCTTCAGGTTGTTCCTAGTTATGCGTTCCCCTACTGAGGCACATGCATCCCAAGCAATTCTTCATACTCCAAATCTGTCTTTGCCTACATTAAAGCTAACAACAATAGGCCTTAGATTAACAAAGCTTAACTCGTGTGCAACTAATTAATTATAGAAAAGTTTTTTTCATTGCCAGATATGTATATATGTGCATAGGAGGATCTTTATTATCGGACCTCTTAGTACATTTTAATTTTAACGCAACATGCAACGAATTTGCCGAAATCTTGCAAAATAACAGCCTTGAAAAATGTAATAGGGATAACAGAATACCATTGCTAAGTTATTTCAGTTTTCTCATCTATATATGTGTATTTATATTTAATTTTACCTTATCAGGAAAAGTTCAGTTAAAACTTGTTTTTAGTATATTTTGGTGATTTTTAATGATATCATGAATACTTTCTTTTCTTTAATGGATAATCTGATGGTACAGTAAATACTGTTTAAACATCAGAACACAAATTATTTAAGGTAGAACTATTTGCACAAGTTGTTTCCATTACAATTTAATTCAAAAAGGTTCTCTGAACAAAAGTAAATTAACACATGATATTTACAGGCAGAACAGCCTGAATATATGCCTAATTTTAGTTTTAAGCAGGTTCTTCGGCTCTTGTCACAGATTCAGAAATTGAATTGTGTTTATCACTGTCATGCAGATGTGATGTACATTTACTTTTCTACTCTTCAGTGATATATAGGATAAATCATCAGGGCTACTGAAATGTCTGTTAGATATTAAATCACTGATGTCAGCTGCCAAGTCATCTCACTTAACTCAAAAGGAAAAACTCTGGCTCCTGACTTTTTTGTGTGTATTTTTGCTTCTTTAGCTAGTACCAACTAAATACCAACTGCCTGTATGTCTAAGGTGAGGAATACTATTTGAAGGCTTAGATCCTTTTTTGTAAGGCACTGAGACTCATTAACTCATTATCACTTAGGCTATACGTTACAATTATGCATTCCTTCATTTCTTGAACTTAAAATGTTAAAGCCTGCAAGTCTCTCTCAAAACCCAAATTAATGTTATTTTTGTCTACCACCTGAATAGGTCTAATATATATGGTAATTTGGCGCAAACTAGTTGATAGAATTCATGTTAAGTTAAAATAATAAGCATGAATTTCACAATTAAATTTCCCCATTGACTACTTTAAATTTTAAATGCATTGATTTAAAATTACTACATTACTTAGAGATACCTTATGCCCAGACTAACGTAATTTATGTACTGTACTTCCAATATGCTTTGGTATACATTGACATTTAAAGATATACATCTTTTAAAGTCGTACTCATAAGTTGTATGTATGAATATACTGTCAAGGCACTTCTCTTTTAAGATCAATTTCTCTTGGTTTTCATTTTTTCAGGTATTTAAATTTAGTTTTTAATGATTCTTGGAACATTTTTTATCTTACTGAAAACAATAAAGACTTCTGAACTTTGTTTCTCCAGAAATTTTAGACATTAATTTTTGATTACATTGATGCTGTTTTTGAAAATATATTTTACACACCCACACACCCACATGCTCACACACACTCACTTTTTCCTTTTCTTTATATTATGTTAAACTCCACAACAAAATTGCATTTTATCAACTATCTGTAAACCGTGCTATAGCTTTATATACCTATGCCAAAGCAAAATTTTCCCCCAAATTAGAGTGTTAAGGAAGGAAAATTAAAGTGTTAAGGAAGACTTTAGGCTATTTAAATACAGGAGAGACACCAGAATATAGTTTAATTCAGTTCTCCTAAAACTAAAGGAAGGAAGGTTTTTAATTTCTGGGGCAAATAGTGAGAAAGACTAGAGAATTTTGAGGGGGGACCAATGGCATGTGTGGAGGGCATTGAGTTATTCCTGAGTTTGCAAATGTTTTTCTCTGTGATTAGGGCATCTGTGCTCACTAATCGGTGCCACCAGAAATTAGACAATTACCCTCCTTCAGAAACTGGGAAATAGGGCACAATCTTCCTTGAAGATTTCAAAGGGATGACTTTCAGGTCGTATAACAAGACATTCCTAGGTCATAAAACTGGCAAAAGGCTTTTAAGAAGATTTACTCCCAAAGAGGCAGATAATTTACAGTTACAAGTTTTCTAAAGTAAATGCTCAAAGAAAAGGGACGTCAGGGCCTCGAGTGAGAAAGAAATGCTTTTGAAGTACAGTCAAGTTAAGGGGAACCCTAAGGTTGCCTTAGACAAATATAAAAAGGATTGTGATGGAATTCATCCTTATTTTATATTTTTGAGTAACTATTTCTCAGGTATAGAATTTTCAACTATGTCATGTAACTACTTTGCCTTACCCAATAACATATAAATTTCACAAAACAGAATTTAATTTGCTTCATTATATATTTTAAGCCCCCAGAATAATCTCTAACACATACTTAGATTTCAATAAATGCCTATTGAATAAATGAATTAATTAGAAACAATTTTTTATTATACTTTAAGTTCTGGGATACATGGGCAGAACGTGCAGGTTTGTTACATAGGTACACACGTGCCATGGTGGTTTGCTGCACCCATCGACCTGTCATCTATATTAGGTATTTCTCCTAATGCTGTATCTCCCCTAGCCCTCCACCCGCTGACAGGCCCTGGTGTGTGATTTTCCCCTCCCTGTGTCCATGTATTCTCTTTGTTCAACTCCCACTTATGAGTGAGAACATGCGGTATTTGGTTTTCTGTTCCTGTGTTAGTTTGCTGAGAATGATGGTTTCTAGCTTCATCCATGTCCCTGCAAAGGACATGAGCTCATCCTTTTCTATGGCTGCATAGTATTCCATGGTGTTCAAGTGCCACCTTTTCTTTATCCAGTCTACCATTGATGGGCATTTGGGTTGGTTCCAAGTCTTTGCTATTCTGAATAGTGCTGCCGTAAACACACGTGTGCATGTGTCTTTATAGTAGAATGATGTATAATCATTTGGGTATATACCCAGTAATGGGATTGCTGGGTCAAACGGTATTTCTGGTTCTATATCCTTAAGGAATCGCCACACTGTTTTCCACAATGGTTGAACTAATTTATACTCCCACCAATACTGTAAAAGCATTCCTGTTTCTCCACATTCTCTCCAGCATCTGTTGTTTCCTGACTTTTTACTGATCACCATTCTAAATGGCATGAGATGGCATCTCACTGTGGTTTTGATTTGCATTTCTCTAATGACCAGGGATGATAAACTTTTTTTCATATGTTTGTTGGCCACATAAATGTCTTCTTTTGAGAAATGTCTATTCATATCCTTTGCCCACTTTTTGATGGGGTTGTTTTTTTTCTTGTAAATTTGTTTAAGTTCCTTGTAGATTCTGGATATTATCCCTTTGTCAGATGGATAGATTGCAAAAATTTTCTCCCATTCTGTAGGTTGCCCATTCACTCTGATGATAGTTTCTTTTGCTGTGTAGAAGCTCCTTAATTTAATTAGATCCCATTTGTCAATTTTGGCTTTAGTTGCCATTGCTTTAGATGTTTTGGTCATGAAGTCTCTGCCCATGCCTATGTCCTGAATGGTATTGCCTAGGTTTTCTTCTAAGGTTTTTATGGTTGTATGTCTTGCTTTTAAGTCTTTACTCCATCTTGAGTTAATTTTTGTATAAGGTGTAAGGAAGGGGTCCAGTTTCAGTTTTCTACATATGGCTAGAAACAATTTTACTCCCAATATTTTTATAAGTAAAACAAACAACAGACTTTGCAATTGTTCTCTGAGGGATGATATAGCCATTCAAGGTAATTTGTGCCACTAACACATGACTTTCATACTAAATAGTCAAGCAAAGTAAAGGCATTCAAAAATAGAAGAGTGACAGGACAAATAGAGTGTATTGCAGAATTAGTGAATAATATTGAATGTCAAAGTATTGTATCAGAACCCTAAAACAGTCGTATTTGTCTTCTCCATTTCAATTTTTCCTTTTGCTATTTCCCACCAGACAGGAAGGATTACATCTTTATTTTATTTTTTTTTTATTATACTTTAGGGTTTTAGGGTACATGTGCACAATGTGCAGGTTTGTTACATATGTATCCATGTGCCATGTTGATTTCCTGCACCCATTAACTCGTCATTTAGCATTAGGTGTATCTCCTAATGCTGTCCCTCCCCCCTCCCCCCACCCCACAACAGTCCCCGGAGCGTGATGTTCCCCTTGCTGTGTCCATGAGTTCTCATTGTTCAATTCCCACCTATGAGTGAGAACATGCAGTGTTTGGTTTTTTGTCCTTGCAATAGTTTACTGAGAATGATGTTTTCCAGTTTCATCCATGTCCCTACAAAGGACACGAACTCATCATTTTTTATGGCTGCATAGTATTCCATGGTGTATATGTGCCACATTTTCTTAATCCAGTCTATCGTCGTTGGACATTTGGGTTGGTTCCAACTCTTTGCTATTGTGAATAGTGCCGCAATAAACATACGTGTGCATGTGTCTTTATAGCAGCATGATTTATAGTCCTTTGGGTATATACCCAGTAATGGGATGGCTGGGTCAAATGGTATTTCTAGTTCTAGATCCCTGAGGAATCACCAAACTGACTTCCACAATGGTTGAACTAGTTTACAGTCCCACCAACAGCGTAAAAGTGTTCCTATTTCTCCACATCCTCTCCAGCACCTGTTGTTTCCTGATTTTTTAATGATGGCCATTCTAACTGGTGTGAGATGGTATCTCACTGTGGTTTTGATTTGCATTTCTCTGATGGCCAGTGATGAGGAGCATTTCTTCATGTGTTTTTTGGCTGCATAAATGTCTTCTTTTGAGAAGTGTCTGTTCATGTCCTCTGCCCACTTTTTGATGGGGTTGTTTGTTTTTTTCTTGTAAATTTGTTTGAGTTCATTGTAGATTCTGGATATTAGCCCTTTGTCAGATGAGTAGGTTGCAAAAATTTTCTCCCATTGTGTAGGTTGCCTGTTCACTCTGATGATAGTTTCTTTTGCTGTGCAGAAGCTCTTTAATGAGATCCCATTTGTCGATTTTGGCTTTTGTTGCCATTGCTTTTGGTGTTTTAGACATGAAGTCCTTGCCCACGCCTATGTCCTGAATGGTATTGCCTAGGTTTTCTTGTAGGATTTTAATGGTTTTAGGTCTAACATATAAGTCTTTAATCCATCTTGAATTAATTTTTGTATAAGGTGTAAGGAAGGGATCCAGTTGCAGCTTTCTACATATGGCTAGCCAGTTTTCCCAGCACCATTTATTAAATAGGGAATCCTTTCCCCATTTCTTGTTTTTGTCAGGTTTGTCAAAGATCAGATAGTTGTAGCTATGTGGCATCATTTCTGAGGGCTCTGTTCTGTTCCATTGATCTATGTCTCTGTTGTGGTACCAGTACCATGCTGTTTTGGTTACTGTAGCCTTGTAGTATAGTTTAAAGTCAGGTAGCGTGATGCCTCCAACTTTGTTCTTTTGGCTTAGGATTGACTTGGCGATGTGGGCTCTTTTTTGGTTCCATATGAACTTTAAAGTAGTTCTTTCCAATTCTGTGAAGAAAGTCATTGGTAGCTTGATGGGGATGGCATTGAATCTATAAATTACCTTGGGCAGTATGGCCATTTTCACGATATTGATTCTTCCAACCCATGAGCATGGAATGTTCTTCCATTTGTTTGTATCCTCTTTTATTTCATTGAGCAGTGGTTTGTAGTTCTCCTTGAAGAGGTCCTTCACATCCCTTGTAAGTTGGATTCCTAGGTATTTTATTCTCTTTGAAGCAATTGTGAATGGGAGTTCACTCATGATTTGGCTCTCTGTTTGTCTTTTATTGGTGTACAAGAATGCTTGTGATTTTTGTACATTAATTTTGTATCCTGAGACTTTGCTGAAGTTGCTAATCAGCTTAAGGAGATTTTGGGCTGAGACAATGGGGTTTTCTAGATATACAATCATGTCATCTGCAAACAGGGACAATTTGACTTCCTCTTTTCCTAATTGAATACCCTTTATTTCCTTCTCCTGCCTGATTGCTCTGGCCAGAACTTCCAGCACTATGTTGAATAGGAGCGGTGAGAGAGGGCATCCCTGTCTTGTGCCAGTTTTCAGAGGGAATGCTTCCAGTTTTTGCCCATTCAGTATGATATTGGCTGTGGGTTTGTTGTAGATAGCTCTTATTATTTTGAGATACGTCCCATCGATACCTAATTTATTGAGAGTTTTTAGCATGAAGGGTTGTTGAATTTTGTCAAAGGCCTTTTCTGCATCTATTGAGATAATCATGTGGTTTTTGTCTTTGGTTCTGTTTATATGCTGGATTACATTTATTGATTTGCGTATGTTGAACCAGCCTTGCATCCCAGGGATGAAGCCCACTTGATCATGGTGGATAAGCTTTTTGATGTGCTGCTGGATTTGGTTTGCCAGTATTTTATTGAGGATTTTTGCATCAATGTTCATCAAGGATATTGGTCTGAAATTCTCTTTTTTGGTTATGTCTCTGCCAGGTTTTGGTATCAGGACGATGCTGGCTTCGTAAAATGTGTTAGGGAGGATTCCCTCTTTTTCTATCGATTGGAATAGTTTCAGAAGGAATGGTACCAGTTCCTCCTTGTACCTCTGGTAGAATTCAGCTGTGAATCCATCAGGTCCTGGACTCTTTTTGGTTGGTAAGCTATTGATTATTGCCACAATTTCAGAACCTGTTTTTGGTCTATTCAGAGATTCAACTTCTTCCTGGTTTAGTCTTGGGAGGGTGTATTTGTCGAGGAATTTATCCATTTCTTCTAGATTTTCTAGGTCATTTGCATAGAGGTGTTTGTAGTATTCTCTGATGGTAGATTGTATTTCTGTGGGATCGGTGGTGATATCCCCTTTTTCGTTTTTTATTGCATCTATTTGATTCTTCTCTCTTTTCTTCTTTATTAGTCTTGCTAGCGGTCCATCAATTTTGTTGATCTTTTCAAAAAACCAGCTCCTGGATTCATTAATTTTTTGAAGGGTTTTTTGTGTCTCTATTTCCTTCAGTTCTGCTCTGATTTTAGTTATTTCTAGCCTTCTGCTAGCTTTTGAATGTGTTTGCTCTTGCTTTTCTAGTTCTTTTAATTGTGATGTTAGGGTGTCAATTTTGGATCTTTCCTGCTTTCTCTTGTGGGCATTTAGTGCTATAAATTTCCCTCTACACACTGCTTTGAACGTGTCCCAGAGATTCTGGTATGTTGTGTCTTTGTTCTCGTTGGTTTCAAAGAACATCTTTATTTCTGCCTTCATTTCATTATGTACCCAATAGTCATTCAGGAGCAGGTTGTTCAGTTTCCATGTAGTTGAGCGGTTTTGAGTGAGTTTCTTAATCCTGAGTTCTAGTTTGATTGCACTGTGGTCTGAGAGACAGTTTGTTATAATCTCTGTTCTTTTACATTTGCTGAGAAGAGCTTTACTTCCAACTATGTGGTCAATTTTGGAATAGGTGTGGTGTGGTGCTGAAAAAAATGTATATTCTGTTGATTTGGGGTGGAGAGTTCTGTAGATGTCTATTAGGTCCACTTTATGTAGAGCTGAGTTCAATTCCTGGATATCCTTGTTAACTTTCTGTCTCGTTGATCTGTCTAATGCTGACAGTGGGGTGTTAAAGTCTCCCATGATTATTGTGTGGGAGTTTAAGTCCCTTTGTAGGTCACTGAGGACTTGCTTTATGAATCTGGGTGCTCCTGTGTTGGGTGCATATATATTTAGGATAGTTAGCTCTTCTTGTTGAATTGATCCCTTTACCATTATGTAATGGCCTTCTTTGTCTCTTTTGATCTTTGTTGGTTTAAAGTCTATTTTATCAGAGACTAGGATTGCAACCCCTGCCTTTTTTTGTTTTCCAGTTGCTTGATAGATCTTCCTCCATCCCTTTATTTTGAGTCTATGTGTGTCTCTGCACGTGAGATGGGTTTCCTGAATACAGCACACTGATGGGTCCTGACTCCTTATCCAGTTTGCCAGTCTGTGTCTTTTGATTGGAGCATTTAGCCCATTTACATTTAACGTGAATATTGTTATGTGTGAATCTGATCCTGTCATTATGATGTTAGTTGGTTATTTTGCTCGTTAGTTGCTATAGTTTCTTCCTAGCCTCGATGGTCTTTACAATTTGGCATGTTTTTGCAGGGGCTGGTACCGGTTGTTCCTTTCCATGTTTAATGCTTCCTTCAGGAGCTCTTTTAGGGCAGGCCTGGTGGTGACAAAATCACTCAGCGTTTGCTTGTCTGTAAAGTATTTTATTTCTCCTTCACTTATGAAGCTTAGTTTGGCGGGATAGGAAATTCTGGGTTAAAAATTCTTTTCTTTAAGAATGTTGAATATCGGCCCCCACTCTCTTCTGGCTTGTAGAGTTTCTGCTGAGAGACCAGCTGTTAGTCTGATGGGCTTCCCTTTGTGGGTAACCCGACCTTTCTCTCTGGCTGCCCTTAACATTTTTTCCTTCATTTCAACTTTGGTGAATCTGACAATTATGTGTCTTGGAGTTGCTCTTCTCGAGGAGTATCTTTGTGGCGTTCTCTGTATTTCCTGAATCTGAATGCTGGCCTGCCTTGCTAGATTGGGGAACTTCTCCTGGATAATATCTTGCAGAGTGTTTTCCAACTTGGTTCCATTCTCCCCATCATTTTCAGGTACACCAGTCAGACGTAGGTTTGGTCTTTTCACATAGTCCCAAATTTCTTGGAGGCTTTGTTCATTTCTTTTTATTCTTTTTTCTCTAAACTTCCCTTCTCTCTTCATTTCATTCATTTCATCTTCTATCAGCGATACCCTTTCTTCCAGTTGATCGCATCTGCTACTGAGGCTTCTGCATTCTTCGCGTAGTTCTCGAAACTTGGCTTTCAGCTCCATCATCTCCTTTAAGCCCTTCTCTCCATTGGTTATTCTAGTTATCCATTCTTCTAATTTTTTTTCAAAGTTTTTAACTTCTTTGCTATTGTTTTGAATTTCCTCTTGTAGCTCAGAGTAGTTTGATCGTCTGAAGCCTTCTTCTCTCAACTCATCAAAGTCATCCTCCATCCAGCTTTGTTCCGTTGCTGGTGAGGAACTGCGTTCCTTTGGAGGAGGAGAGGTGCTCTGTTTTTTAGAGTTTCCAGTTTTTTTGGTCTGTTTTTTCCCCATCTTTGTGGTTTTGTCTACTTTTTGTCTTCGATGATGGTGATGTACAGATGGGTTTTTGGTGTGGATGTCCTTTCTGTTTGTTAATTTTCCTTCTACCAGACAAGACCCTCAGCTGCAGGTCTGTTGGAGTTTACTAGAGGTCCACTCCAGACCCTGTTTGGCTGGGTGTCAGCACCGGTGGCTGCAGAACAGCGGATTTTCATGAGACCACAAATTCAGCTGTCTGATAGTTCCTCTGAAAGTTTTGTCTCAGAGGAGTACCCGGTTGAATGAGGTGTCAGTCTGTCCCTACTGGGGGGGTGCCTCCCAGTTAGGCTGCTCAGGGGTGAGGGACCCACTTTAGGAGGCAGTCTGTCCGTTCTCAGATCTCCAGCTGCGTGCTGGGAGAACCACTACTCTCTTCAAAGCTGTCAGTCAGACAGGGACATTTAAGGCTGTGGAGGTTCTCGCTGAGTTTTTGGTTGTCTGTGCCCTGCCCCCAGAGGTGGAGCCTACAGAGGCAGGCAGGCCTCCTTGAGCTGTGGTGGGCTCCACCCAGTTCGAGCTTCCTGGCTGCTTTGTTTACCTAAGCAAGCCTGGGCAATGGCAGGCGCCCCTCCCCCAGCCTTGTTGCCGCCTTGGAGCGTGATCTCAGACTGCTGTGCTAGCAATCAGCAAGACTCTGTGGGCATAGGACCCTCCGAGCCAGGTGCGGGACACAATCTCCTAGTGTGCCGTTTTCCAGGCCCGTTGGAAAAGCGCAGTATTAGGACGGGACTGACCCGATATTCCAGGTGCCGTCTGTTTCCCCTTTCTTTGACTAGGAAAGGGAACTCCCTGACCCCTTGTGCTTCCTGAGTGAGGCAATGCCTCGCCCTGCTTCGGCTCGCACACAGTGTGCTTCACCGACTGTCCTGCACCCACTGTTAGGCACTCCCTAGTGAGATGAAACCGGTACCTCAAGCAGAAATGCAGAAATCACCCGTCTTCTGTGTCGCTGGGGCTGGGAGCTGGAGACCGGAGCTGTTCCTATTCAGCCATCTTGGCTCCACCTATCAGGATTACATCTTTAAAACTGAACTCTGGCCATATCATCTCCCTGATTAAAATCCTTGAGACACACACACACACACACACACACACACACAGAGAGAGAGAGAGAGAGAGCAAGATACTAATCTAAGCACTTCACATTCATTAATCAAATATTCCTCAAAGCAAGCCTATGAAGTAGATGCTTATTATCCCCATATTTACAGGTGAGAAATCTGAGGTACAGAAAAGATAAATAACTTCCCCAAAGTTCAAATATCTAGTAAGTGTTACAAGCTAGGTTCAATTCACCAAGTCTGGTTTTAGTCCATGACCTTAACCCCTCTTCAAGCTGAATCTAATATCCCCATCTTGGCCTACATGGCTCCCCATGACCTAGCCCCTGCCTAAGTTTCTGTCTGCATCTCATTCAGTTCTTCCTCTTGTCTAGTGTGCTGCAGCCACTCAAGATTCCTCATCCTGCCACCTAACGGGCTTAATGCTCTCCAACCACCCTTCTGCCCTGTACATGTTTTGGAGGCCTTCTCATTCATTAAGTCTCAGCCTAAATATCACTTCCCTTATCTCCTTATCCAAATACTTCCTGAACTCCTCGTATCATTACTGCTCTCCCCTTCTTCTATCCATTTTCTTCATTCGTCTTATCACAACTTGTAATTATATATTTGTTTATTTATTTATTTACTCTGATTCTTCTCTAGACTTTAAGCTTCATAAATACAGGAGACACGTCACCAACGTCTCCCTGGTTCTTAGCATTGTAGGACTTTAATAAATATTTATTGATTAAGAAATAAAATATGTTTATAATTACAAGAAAATTTGTCAAGGTGTATTAATACATTCAAAAGTTATATAAACTTAATCAGCAACAGTAGCAGGTTTTATTTTGTTTTCAATAAGACTACATCAGTCTGAAGGTAGAGTTGACGTTTTAAAAAAAGCAATAAATATTTTCTAATATAGCATAGTAGCAAGAGACTTAGTTTAGTTCAAATTCTACCTCCAAAATGGTGGGGTTGAGAAAGGTAAATTCAGAATTTTCACATCCTCGTGGTCTCTTAGTTTCCATTGTACTTAGATAGAGTCCAGGAGCTTCAAAGTAGCTGGAGGCCTCTTACCACTGATGCTGGCACTACCAAGGACAAATGCCACATTGATATGACCCTGATGCTACTAAGACAAAGCTTCTCCAGGGCTGTTATTCTCACTTATGCTATTGACTCACGATTGCTGTCTTATGTGTCAGTGCCTGCACTGCTGTCTTAGGGATTCACTACTTCAGTCCCAGTTTATCTGCAGCTTTAATATTCCCACTCCCCCTCCTTTGACAGTGAAACAGCAGCTGCTTTTACTCTTTTGTACTCTGGACCCTATAAAAAACCTTCTTGATCAGTTAAATAATTCAGGCCAGACAATATCTCACTGTAGCCCAAGGTTGTTTTTGTAGATCTTTTTGTTCTCCTTCTTCTGAAGGATTGACAGGAAGCTAATTGATCCTCTTGCTTTTTTCCCCATGGAGTAGAAATGAGTGAGTTCTAGAAAGGGAGGCTCAGCCTGGAGATAGCATACCCACTGCTGGGCGCCTGCCTTCCCACCCCTTCGTCTGGATGGCTCCTTAACCCAGAGGAGTTAAGGAAGTTAAGTTGGCAAGTTTAAACTCTATTCTTTCTCTCTTAAAGTCTTTTGTTGCACAACCATAAACTAAATATTCTGAGATTTTGACACTAATCACAACCTGGAAGATTTAAAGCTTCCTGAAAGAGATGAGGCTTCAGAAAAGGAAAGCCAAAGGGGAGGACGTCATTCTGAGCACAGACAGTGACAAATTTTGAAATTAAAAAAAATGAGTGCACATTATACTCATGTTATTAGAGCAGAGGTGGAAGAAAAATGAGGTAAACATAATGGGATCAAGTGAAGTGGGTGCATTTACCTTACCATAACTTACCAAACTCCATAAGGAGTTTGGATTTATGGATACAGTTTTACAAGAATTAAAGATTTTTAACAAGAGTTAAAGATGGCCGGGCGTGGTGGCTCATGCCTGTAATCCCAGCACTTTGGGAGGCCCAGGCAGGTGGATCACTAGAGGTCAGGAGTTCAAGACCAGCCTAACCAACATGGTGAAACCCTGTCTCTACTAAAAATATAAAAATTAGCCAGGCGTGGTGGTGGGTGCCTGTAATCTCAGCTACTTAGGAGGCTGACGCACGAGAGTCGTTTGAACCCAGGAGGCAGAGGTTGCAGTGAGCCAAGATCACACCACTTGACTCCAGCCTGGGTGACAGAGTGAAACTCTGTCTCAAAAAAAAAAAGATCCAGCTTTGCAATCAGACAGCTTCAGTTTGGATTTTGATTCCATGGCTTATTAGCTTTGTGACTTTGTCAAGACACTTAACCTTTATAAGGTTCAGTGTGTTCATATTGGTAATATTATAATATATACCTCAGATTGATATAAATATACATCAAAGCACTTATTGGGTTGTAAGTGGCAAAGTACACAAAAAGGCACCAGTCTCTTTGTGCTTGCCACCACTGTTACCATTATCGGTGTTATTTAATCCAAAAGAACAACGATATTCAGCCAAATAGGAGGGGGCACTCATGAGAAAGTCTCCAGTTTTACAATGTATTACATAGCAGATATTCAATAACCATTTAACAAGGAAACAAAAGTTATAGCATGTAGAGTAGGCTACTTGGGGAAAGTTTTGATAAGAAGACAACATCTGTAATGTGATCTACAGTATTTTAAAAGCATGCACAGAATGTTGTGCTAAGCAACATAGCAACAGGCATTCATATCATTTTCTGTCTAATCGCTTGCTAGATGAGTAATGGATTAAAATTTAAATATGGCTGAAGACGGTCATTCCTGGCTACTTATTGTTTCTATATTCAGCAGTTAAAAGGTTAAAGCATTGTCCAAAAAAGCCAAAAACACCTAGCATTATTGTCTCACTCTATCCAGTATTTTCAGTAAAGAAACTTTTGAATTGAGAAAAAATTTCAGAATCTACACATTTTTAAATGAAGAAAATGAGTATTAAGATCTTATGAGCTTCACATTTTAGAGTAAACCTAAATAAGCTAAAGTTGACTTTTCTTAAACACCAAGATCCCAGATTTGCTGAGGAAGGGCTTCTCTTGTTTTTTGGTTTTAAATATACTGTGTAGGAGAGACAAGTGAAAGCACCTCAGAAGCTGCGTGGCCTGGAGAGTGGCACTTAAGTGTTGCCAATATCACTTCTCCAGGTCTCCTCTGCTAGAGATCTTTGGTTCAAAGGCAGACAAATGAGGTTACAATGTGCTTAGAGCTCCCCTGAAAGAATGCCCAATTTTACTATTTGTAGAGCTTTATGACCTCTCTATCAATAGGTAATTTTTCAGGGTTCCATTTAGGGAATAGGACTCATGGACAACATTTGACTCCATGACTGTAATAAAATAACAAGCATAAAGTTTACCTAAAAATATTTGAGTATTACTTTATTTAACAAAACAAAACTTCTAAGTTTTGCTAAAGTCACTAAGTGAGTGACCTCTGTATATTCTCTTTTGGTCCCCATGAACTTGAAGTACTATGTATATCAGGTAACAGAGGATGTCCGTCTAAAACGAGAAAATGATTTTTATTTCCCGGTAGGAAATTCAGTTTGAACTGCCAAAATTTCCTAAAAGCTCAAAAGGAAACCCCATATAAAATTGATTTAAAACCATAATAACACTCATAATGAAAAGATTATACAGGATCTAGGGTACTCCAACGAGCATTCCCACATGTGCTGTGCTGTATAGTACAAGCCTGGCCTTCTATGCCTGAGCCTTTTCAGACCACCTTCTTTTAAATTCCCTGGACCTACTTTTCTAACCGTTTTTTGTCACTGAACCTTTCTTTCTTGGATCCTACTGTCTTGGCTTCTCCTCGTGCAGTCTTATAATAGCTTATGCTTGATAACATGTTGCATTAAACAACAATAAAATGTAAGAGCATTATTGGATTGCTGTCTCTGCTGGGATGTTGCCTCTGAATAGCCTTTTGCAGCCATAGTGCTTGTTCTTTGAGACTCATTTATTGGTATTATGTATTTAAAATTTAGGTAATTAAAGATCACCATTACTCTATCTGTATGTGGAGATATAGTTATATTTTTTAAGATTAATATTGACATATAGGTATATATAGCTAAATGTAGACCCATCACTCACCTAACTTTGACCTCTAAGTAAATAAAAGTAATATATTTTATTTTAATCTCTAGTCAGAAAATTGAAGTTGAAAATTCACCATACAAGAGTAGAGCTTCAGAGCAACTGCATTTGATCAAGACTTTCAAGTGTTGAACTCAATCTTCCCCCTTACTAATTTTGTGATCATTAATACCTCAAACTCTCTGTGACCCAGTTCTCTCACCTGAGAAAATAGGGATAAGAAAAACAATAATCACTTTGAAGGGATAATTAATATAAAAAATCTCAGAAGCATGCTTGTCACACAGTAGATACTCAAGAAATATAAACTATTCTCATAAACAGAAATTACATCATTGGAGGCTGATAGGTACAGCTTCACTAACAAAGAGACCCTGCAAAAGTAGTCCTATTCAGTTGACTTAGTATGATTTTTCTTTCATACAGTGTTTCAGGTGCTATGCTATATGCTGAGACAGTAAGTTGTTGTAGGAATGGCACAGTTCTGCCAAAAAGGTATGACGACTACTAGGAGGAGTGGCAGGTATATAAACAGAAATGTTTAAGTGAGATTGACAGAGCACTTACAATGATCTGAGTTTTCAGGGAAGGTTTAATGAATGGAATGTTACTTGAAATACGTAATGAAGAATACCAGCTACTCAGGAGGCTGAGACACAAGAATCGAGAATCACTTGAACCTGGGAGACAGAGGTTGCAGTGAGCCAAGTGCACACTGCACTCCAGCCTGGGCAACAGAGTGAGACTCTGTTTAAAAAAAAATAGTATCTTTGTGTAACAAAGCAAGATGAACTCTCTGATAATAACACCTGATACAGTCTTTCCCTCCTTGAGTCTTGAAATACTTTCTACTCTGCCAGGAGACCACTTTTTTTTTTCCTGGTTTTCCTCTTACTTCGCTATACTTTCTTGATTTTACATATCCTTACCCTCCTCCAAATAAATTCTGGAATTTTAAGATTTTTAATACACTGCATCTATAGCTATAATTTCTAACTATAATAAAAGCCATTACCTAGTATTTATATTTTTGTTTTCATTCTAACTAGAATATTATAAGGTAGGTAATACTATTTTTCCCCGCTCCTAGATAGAAAAAATTAATCATAGTACTATCACAAAGGTAATTTATACTTTTCATACATACATATATATAACTTCACTCTCTACCCCATCAGTAAACTTCAGGTTTATATATCCAAGTAACTCTTAATATGTCTACCAGGATGTCTAATAGATATTGCAAAAACACTATTCACTCATGTTGTAGAGAGAATAATGATCACCCAAAGACATCCACATTTTAATCCATAAAACCTGAGAATGTTACCTTAAGATACGGTTTTGATCTGTGTCCCCACCCAAATCTCAAGATGAAATGTAATCCCCAATGCTGGATGCTGGGCCTGGTGGGAGCCAATGGGATCATGGGGGCAGATTTTCGCCCTTTGGTGCTGTTCTCATGATAGGGTCCTCGCAAGATGTGGTTGTTTCAAAGTGTGTTGCCCCTCCCTTGCCCCAACTTCCTGCTCTGGCCATGTAGGACATGCCTGCTTCCCATTCGTCTTCCACCATGATTTTAAGTTTCCTGAGGCCTCCCCAGAAGCAGAAGCTGCTGGGCTTTCTGTACAGCCTGCAGAACTGACAGCCAATTAAACCTCTTTTCTTTATAAATTACCCAGTCTCAGCTATTTCTTTATAGCAGTGGTACGAGAATGAACTAATATACCTTACATGGCAAAAGGGATTTGCCAGATGTGGTAAAGATAAGGATTTTCATGTGGAGAGATTTTCTGAGGATATCTTGGTGGATCTCATATAACCATAAGCCTTTTTGTGAGAGAGAGACAAGGGGGTCAAAATTAGAGATAGAGATTTGATGAAGCAGAGGTCAGATGATGTCATTGCTAGAAGGGGACAATGAGCAAAGGAATGCAGGTGGCCTCTACAAGCTAAAAGAGGCAAAGGATATACTCTCCCCTAACCTACAAAAGTAATAAAGTCTTTCTGAAGCCTTCCTTTTAAAACTTGTGGCCTCTCACACTGTCATATAAGAAGTTTCTATTGTTTAAGCTACTAAATTTATGGTAATTTGTTATAGCAGCAATAGGAAATGAAAGCATTCAGGATGTACTCAGCATAATCAACTTTTTCCTTCTACAATTTTCCCCATTTTGATACATTTAACCACAGGTAATCAAATTGTAGCTGCAGAGTCACAATTTGGTAGGAAGTTACCCTGAGGAGGAGAAAGAGAATCCCAGACCTAAGGGCTTATTATTGATGATTCAATGGAATAATAATCCACCAAAAAACACTGGGCTAATGCCATGACATTTGACATTCCTTTTGCAATACATGTTCTCTAGCATATGTGTTCTGTATGATTAGGCAGTACCAAAGTTGGCACTGGGAAATGGCTGTAAAATTGGTCCAACATAAGTTGAGGATACTCCTTTAAGGAGTTACGGAAGTGCCAGAAAATCCAGGCCAGTTGTATATTTGTTCACAATGAGCCAGACACCACTTCATGAAAACTTATTTACACATTCAAATGAAGTAAGAAAAAGGTTAGCTTACGAAAGGAAGGAGAAATGAAGCTGCTTCAAAGCTTTGAGGATAACATTCCACAACATTTTTTTCAGGCAACACATAGGAACTGCTTAATTATGGCAGAAATTGTTCAGAAAATGGTGAATTGTGTATCATTGTATGTTTAATTTCAAACAACAGAAATATAACCTCCTACCACAAAGCAAGCAAATATAAAAATTCTTGAAGCCTTCATCGGAATAGTAAAATACGAACAAACTTTTGTTTCTATTTTCAATATGGGTAACATGTTTTCTGAGAAATAAAATCAATAAGGACTTGATTATTCTTTTTTTTTTTTTTTTTTTTTTTTTTTTTGAGACAGAGTCTGGCTCTGTCGCCCAGGCTGGAGTGCAGTGGGGCGATCTCGGCTCACTGGCTCACTGCAAGCTCCGCCTCCTGGGTTCACACCATTCTCCTACCTCAGCCTCCCGAGTAGCTGGGACTACAGGCGCACACCATCATGCCTGGCTAATTTTTTGTATTTTTAGTAGAGACGGGGTTTCACCATGTTAGCCAGGATGGTCTCGATCTCCTGACCTCGTGATCCATCCGCCTCGGTCTCTCAAAGTGCTGGGATTACAGGCGTGAGCCACTGCGCCTGGCCTGATTACTCTTTTGTTTAAAAAAAGTTTCCCTTATCCTGACAGTTGTAATTTAACGTCTAAGAAGCTAAACATTTTGAACATTCATTTGTGTGTGTGGTCTGGTATCACTTTCTATTACTTTTAGACAGAGAATTTTCTCTGAAGATACTGTGTGTGTGTGATAGAGTGGAGTGAGAGATAATAATAATTCAGGAATTATTATTCAAATCTATATGAAACCTGATGAAATAATGTTTACTTTACCTTAGAGGAAGGCTGCAAAGAAAAGGAATTGGTGTGTGGTAGGAAGAGTGAAATGATTGATGGTAAAATTCACAAAAATGTTATTCAAACTTTCACACTAGAGTATAATAAATATATATATATATGACTTACTGTAATTAATTAGAATTATAATAGAATTTGTTATAATCATTAGAATTTTGGAATTCCTTAGAATTTTCATATTGAATTAGTATATAATGCAAATATATGTATCTATGTATATACACAGATATATACAGATAGAGAAAGAGAGAGAGAGAAAATGACAGAACTGTTGGCCTATGTGTATGGTATTCATACACACATATACACACATTCTCAGAATCACAAGAACAAGGGCAGTAAAAGGAGATATGGGTTAATGAACTTTATAATAAAATAGGGGGTGAAAATCTGTGCCTTAGTATACTTTTTATCACAAAAGCTTGATATCGTTGTGTACCCTTGGTTTTGTTTTTTTATTGATTCAAGACAGACTGAACAAGATACTTGAGGACACTAAACCTCTCATCACATTATAATGACCTAATCACACAAGAAAATACTGGCTGCAAGAGCAGGTTACGCCAATGAGCATCATTCTGAGTCTAACTAGGAGAGAGTACAGATGGATTGAGATCAGTGTTAGATGGAAACTAATTGAAAGTATTTGGAGAGATGTCTATAGGCCCAGTCACTTTTGGTCAAACCTTAGCCAAATGGCCCCAACTAAATGCAAAGCTTGGAAACAGAGTTCATGTTCAACAGCCACTTCCCAGCAAAACTCTACACTGTAGGAAAAGCTACTCTTCTCTACCACAATTTGCACACATTCTAGTTTCTCACAAGGATAGGAGGGAAATTCTAAGACCTAATATTAGGTTATGTACTGCTTGCCAAATAGTGAAATCTTTCGTAACTTTTTTATTCTTTATTGTTCTTTAACATTCAATAAGCTGTTAAATTGTTCAGCCTGGTCCCAGACATGTTTTAGCCTGGAAGATCCTACTGTGACAAGAGTGTTAAAGTAGGAGTAGAGCATACATACATAAGCAGCATTGAATTGACAACATTAGTTAGTTAATTCTAGCAAATGTGGGAGCATTTCCATACATAATACGTCATGTTCCAGTTCCTACATCCTATCATCTTTCCTAAGTTCCCAAGATCACCTTTCTAAAACTTAGGTGATCTAATGTTCAAATACATTTAACAGACAGCTGCTATTTTATGAAATAATATTATGAATTTAATTTAATTATGAATTTAATTTTATGAAATTTAAAAAAGAATATGTTGAACTATAAAATACAAATCATTATCCTTTTCCTGAGCTTAATATTTAATATTTTCCATTATTGTTAAAATCTTACCATTAAAAATAAGCGGATGTTCTATATTGACTACCATAATCAAGAAAGTAAATAGGCATATAAGCAGCTAAATAATTACCTACTTGAAATTCATAACAAAATTGTATTCATGACTTTCTCTTCATTGTTAACTTGTGTCATAGAAATCATTGATCATACAAAGAAGGTTTCTGTTTGTTTGTTTTTTTTTCAATTTAAGCTACTAGGTTTCCATTTTCTACTACATGAAGAAATAAAAAGACCATCTTCTAACTTCAAATACCAAAAAACAAAAACGGCCCTTTTTTAGTAGAATAAACCATTTCTGAATGTGGAATAAAGTATATTCACCTCGAACTCTGGGTTACAAAAACATTACAGGAATACCAGAAACATTCTATAGCATTATTGCTTACAGAAAACACACGGTGTTGCACAGCATTGAACATAAATGGAGATATGTGTAGCTTCCATAAATTATAAATCAGTCATCAGAACACAGACTAAAAAACATATGATACAGAAAATGATACAATCCACAGATGATAAAAAGCACAAATATCACACTACAAGTCTGGCTTCAAAAATCTGTCAGTTATTTCTTACAGTGTGTTAACTGAAGGAGAAAAATAAAGCTGTAGGCTATATGGCCTTGTAGCATTTCAGCTAGAGTCTCCTAATTGTGGAGATTCAAAAGCTATTCTTCCTTTTCAACTCAAAAAAAAAAAAAAAGTGATGTTTTCTGACCAGAGGGCAACTTGTTCAAATTTCAGATTGTACTCTTCCTTGCCTCATATGATTTTATTACAGTTGGTTTGTAGTGACACATAACTTTTGTTTACCCAGAAGAATAAAACGACACTTTTTCTCAACAGTAAATGTTTCAAAATTTGAACTTTTGCAACTAAATTTTTCTTATACTTTTATTTTATTTAGCTTACTTTAGATGATATACAAATATAATACATTTTTAAAACCCTTTATATATATGAAAACTCTAAGAGACAGATGATAAATATGGTTCTAATATAAATTAGGTAATTAAGACTTTAAAATTAATTGTAGCTTTCTATTGAATTAGTATAGGGAAAGCAATTTAATTTTTTAAATAATTTGTGTATATTAATAATAATTGTCATGATAAATGAATCTATATATTTTAAAGTTCAAATGGAACAGATTGCAAGAATCTGTTCTCAAAAAGACTGAAGTATGTATAATATTGCAGATAAATGAAATAAACTAATCAAGTACACATTTCCACCAAAATTTTTTCCTGAATTTTCTGAACATTTCAGCACATATGCCTTTGATTTTCTTACACTTCAACATTTTATTCATAGATTATATTCTAGTCTTTCAGAAAAAAACGTGGAAATTTCTACACATTTTACCATATACTTGCAGTTTCCCATGTGGATAACATAATTTGAATCCAGTCAAATATTTTAGTAGACTTTGCTGTAGAGACAATGTTTTAAAAGTTTGGCATCTTCATGTTCGGAGTTAACTGCAGAACTTTCCTAGACTGTATTTTGTTAATGTAATCCAAAGTATTTTTGAAGCCCATTGCTTCTAAGGATTTAAAATATATACTGTTTCAAGACTTGCTACAAGTTTCTCAATTTTATTAGCCTTTCAAAGAGCCAACTTTATATTTCACTCATTTTCTCTGTTGTTTTCTCATTTTCAATTTCAATGATTTCTTTTTATTTTCCTCCTTCTCTTCGTGTTGGGTTATTTTTCTTTACAATTTCTAGTCTGTTGAGATACACTATTCATTTGATGTTTTCCTCATTTCTAATGTAGGCATTTAATGCTGTACATTTCCCTCTCAGCATTACTTTAGCTGCATCCCATATATATATTTGGTGTATTGTATTTTCATCGTCATTCTATTTTATGTAAATGTTAAAAGCTTTCGCTGAGACTTACTCTTTGACACATGGATTATCGGGAAGTATTTAATTTCCAAGTGTTGAGAAATGTTCCTGTTGTCATTCTGTTATGGATTTATAGTTAGAGTCCATTTTGGGTGGAGAACACATTTTTGTATAATTTGAATTGTTTTAGATGACTTTTCAAGATAGCCAACTAGAAGCAGCTAGCGTGTATGGCTCTTATGGAGGGGAACAGAAGGGGCAAATAAATACAGTACCTTCAACTCAAACATTCAGCTACTTACATTGGAATTAATTGAGGAAACAACTTAATCCATAGAGAATGGAGAAAAGCAAGGCAGGACAATGGCCCACCTGGGAGAGACATGGAGCAAAGGGAAGCTCCCCAACCCAGGAAAGTGTGAGTGAATGTGCAACCCCAGGAACCCATGCTTCTCCCGTGGATCTTAGCAACCTTTGGGTCAGGAGATCCCCTTGTAAACTCACTCCACTAAACTCAGGCCTTCAGTCTGACACACAGAACTGCATGCAATCTCGGTAGAGCAGCCACTCAGGCATGCACAGAGACCCAAGAGCTTTAGATCCTCCAGCTTTCTGGATGTCTTAACAAAAGTAGTTACAACTTTGGCAAAGAGGGATGTTAGATCTCCGTACATACTCCTAGCAAAGAGGCTGAATCCAAGGGGCCTACCAGCAATGGTCTTCAGGCCCCACTTCCACGGGCCACACAAGATAAGACCCACTGGCTTGGAATTCCAGCCAGCACCTTGTAGCAGTCTTGTGCCTCCCTGGGATGAAACTCCCAGAGGGAGGGGCGGGCTGCCATCTCTGCTGTTTGGGCGACTTAGCTGTTCCAGCCTTCAGACTTTGGAGAGTCCAAACTGACTGGGGGTGAAAGGAATCCCCCAGCACAGCACAACTTCTCTATCAAAACGTGGCCAGACTGCTTCTTTAAATGGGTTCCCAATTCCGTTCCTCCTCACTGGGCAAGACCTCCCAACCACGGTCTCTGGATACCCCTCCCAGTGTTCTCCAGCTGACAGACAACCTGTCACCCTGGGACGAAGCGCCCAGGGAGAGGGGCAAAACACCAGTTTTGCTGTTTGGGCAACTTAGCCCTTTTAGCCTGTAGGCTTCAGAGTGCCCTAGGCGACTGAGGGCTGAAGTGGACCCTCAGCACAGCAGAGCTGCTCTACCAAAATGTGGCCAGACTACTTTTTAAAGTGGATCCCCTATCCTGTTCCTCCTGATTGGGGTCTTCAGCCACTTTCTACAATTGCATTCAGGCTGGCAACAGGCTCATACTCCCTGGGCAGAGCTCCCAGAGGGAGTGGCAGGCCACCATCTTTGATGCTTTGTAGCCTTCATTGATGATAACTCTAGGTACCAGAGAATCCGAGGTGACTAGGGACTGCAGCAGACCCCCAGCATACTGCAGCAGCCCTATGGAAAATTGCCCAGACTGTTATGTGGTTGCCTGTTTCCATATCTCCTCAATGGGCAGTTCCTCCAGTCCTGGGCCTCTAGCCACCTTCTGCCAGAGCTATCAAGCCAGTAGCAAATCAGCAACTCCCTGGGCAGAGCCTCCCAGGGAAACTGAAAGCCTCTCTGCCACTGCCTCTTCAGTGGAACTGTCCTTGCTACCCTTAGACTAACAAAGGAGCAAAGACCCTAAGTGCCTTATCTATACCTCCAACAAGCTGCAGTCAACCCAAGGACAGGAGGCCAGTCTGACTTCTATGGGCCCAAACACCCCTCACTGCTTGTCATCAGACAGAATCGCAGTCTTGAGCTCACAGCACAGACTCTGCATCCTGGGTTTATTGCACTGAGCAATTGCTGACTCACATCTCTTCTGGGTGGAGCCCTTAGGAGACAAGCAAAGTCGGGGAGCAGCAAGCCAGCTGATGTGGATCCCACAGGGTTTTGTGCAGGAGCCTCTGCAGCAGAGCATGGCTAGGGATGACCAACCTTCTAGGTTTGACTTGCTCCCATAACAGACTTTAGCCCTAGGGGAATTGTCAGACCTGATCTCTGCAAGGTAGTCTTGCACATCAAAGAGGGCTGATCTGACCTGAGAACTCTTGGTTTGCTGGCCTCTTCTGGGGCCTCAGCCTGGCCATGCTTGCTTACAGAACAGTCTTGGGTGCCCTGGGGGTCCACACCATTGCTTCTGTGCTGTTGGATCATGCCTGACCAGTGGGGATCTCCAGGAGATTGACCCCTATAGTCACACACCAACCTGCACACTCCAACCCCATACTGCAGCTTCTCCTGAGCCCTCAGAAACTCCCTACATTACTTTGCTGGCAGATGTCTGCAAGAGCAGGTTTTGCCTTACTTGCCTCACCAGTAAGTGTGAATGCAGTACAACCCCTGACCCTTGTTGACTGCCATTGCAAACAAAGCCTTGGTGGATACACAGCCAGCAAGTTCCAACCCAGCCAATAACCCCACTCTTGTGCTAACACTGCAGAGAGAACAGGGGATCCTCCCACACCCCAACTGATCACTCCTGGTTGCAAGGCACTCAGAAGGCACCCAGACCTGCGCTGCCCAGCACCCACCCCAAACCAACACCACCTCCAATGCAACAGCATACAAGTTCTCCAGCAGGTGTCCTCCACTCCCGACTCTCGCACCAACTGCTGTGCCTCTGACACTGTGGTGAATGCCTGCAGGCAGATAGGCACCCCAACATCCTCTAGCACTCAGCTGTAGGCTTCTGCACATTGGTCCTCCCAATGCAGTAGACTCCCACTCTCAAGGAGCCAGAGAACAAAGCTTAGGCTGAAAACAAGTCCCCCAGAGTTAGAACATTCAGTCTAGGAGTTGGGATCTGAATGTTGGCCCACTAAAATCTTCCAGAAATGATGCCCGGTGACTGAACCTACCTTACATCACAATCAAACCCTCAAGGCCATCAGATAGAATAAAAGAAAAAAAAATCCAACAGTTGGCAGCCTCAAAGATTGAAGGTAGATAAACCCACAAAGATGACAAAGAATCAGTGCAAGAACACTGAAAACTCAAAAAGTCAGAGTACTTTCTTTCCTCTAAGTGACTGCATTGCTTCTTCAACAAGGGTTCAGAAGCAGGCTGAGCTGAGATGGCTGAAATGACAGAAGTAGAGATCAAAATATGGATAGAAATGAAGTTCACTGAGCTAAAGGTATATGTTGTAACCCAATGCAAGGAAGCTAAAAAATCATGATAAAACATTGCAGGAGCTGACAGAATAGCAAGCATAGAGAATAATGCAACTGACCTGTTGAGCTGAAAAACATACTACAAGAATTTCATAATGCAATCAAAAGTATTAATAACAGAGTACACCAAGTAGAATAACAAAGCTCAGAAGTTGAAGACTACCTTTCTGAAATAAAACAGGTAGATAAGAATAGAGAAAAAAGGAAGAAAAAGAATGAACTAAACCTCCTATAAATATGGGATCATGTAAAGAGACTAAATCTATGACTGATTGGTATATCTGAAAGAAATGAGAAGACTGGCACCAACTTGGAAGAGACATAGTTCAGGATATAATCCATGAGAACTTCCCCAACCTAGCTAGAGAGGCTGACATTCAAATTCAGGAAATCAAGAGAACTCCAATAAGATACTCTATGAGAAGATCATCCCCAATTCACATAATCATCAGATTCTCTAAGGGCAAAAGAAACAAAAAATGTTAAGGGCAGCTAGAGAGAAAGGCCAGGTCACCAGCAAAGGGAAGCCCATCAGACTAACAGCAGATCTCTCAGCTGAAATCATACAAACCAGAAGATAACTGGGGGTCAATATTTAACATTCTTAAAGAAAAGAAATTTCAACCCAGAATTTCAGATCTGGCCAAACTAAACTTCATAAGCAAAGGAAAAATAACATCCTTTTCAGATAAGCAAATGTTGAGGAAATTCATTACCACCAGACCTCCCTTACAAGAGCTCCTGAAGGAAGCACTAAATATGGAGAGGAAAGATCATTACCAGCCACCACAAAAACACACTGAAGTACACAGACCAGTAACACTATAAAGCAACCACATAAGCAAGTATGCAAAATAACCAGCTAACATTACGATGACAGGATAAAATCCACACATATAATACCAACCTTAAATGTAAATGGGCTTAATGTACCAATTAAAAGACACAAAGTGGTAAGTTGGCTAAAGGACCAAGACCCATCAATATGCTGTCTTCAAGAGACCCAAATCATGGCAATGACAGACATAGGCTCAAAATAAAAGGATGGAGAAAAATCTACCAAGTATATAGAGAACAGAAAAAAAGTAGCAATTGCAATTCTAATTTCTGACAAAACAGATTTGAAACAGACAAACATCAAAAAAGACAAAGAAGGGCATTACATAATGGTAAAGGGTTAAATTCAACAAAGACAAATCTCTAACTATTATAAATATATATGCACCCAACACAGGAGCACCCATATTCATAAAGCAAATTCTTAGACACCTTCAAAGAGACTCAGACTCCCAAACAATAATGGTGGGCAACTTTAACACCCCACAGACAATATTAGACAGATCACTGAGACAGAAAATTAACAAAGATACTTAGGATCTAAAATCAGCACTGGATCAAATGGAACTGAATATCTATATATATATATATCTCCACCCCAAAATGACACACTATACATCCTTCTCATCACTTCTCATCACCACATGACATATACTCTAAAACTGATCACATATCAAAAGTAAAACACTCCTCACCAAATGTGAAAAAACTGAAATAACAGTCTCTCCGATCACAGCACAATCAAATTAGAAAACAAGGACTAAGAAATTCACTTAAAACCATGCAATTACATGGAAATTGAATAAACTGCTCCTGAATGACTTTTGGGTATGTAATGAAATTAAGGCAGAATCAAGAAGTTCTTTGAAACTAATGAGAACAGAGATAAAACATACCAGAATCTCTGAGACACAACTAAGGAATTCTTAAGAGGGAGATTTATAGCAAAAAAGTTAATGCCCACATTTAAATGCCCACATCAACAAGTTACAAATATCGCAAGTTAACAATCTAACATTACAACTAAAATAACTAGAGATCCAAGGGCAAACAAATCCAAAAGCTAGCAGAAGACAAGAAATAACCAAAATCAGAGCCGAACTTAAAAAGATAGAGACACTGAAACCAATTCAAAATATCAACAAATCCAGGAACTGGGTTTTTTTTTTATCTGAAAAAATGATAAAATAGATAAACTGTTAGCTAGACTAATATAGAACAGAGAAAATCCAAAAAAATACAATCACAAATGAAGGAGGTATATTACCACTGACCCAATAGAAATACAAACAACAATCACAAAATATTATAAACACCTCTATTCACATAAACTAGAGAATCTAGAAAAAAACAGATAAATTCTTGGACACATACACCCTTCCAAGATTGAACTAGGAAAAAACTAAATCCCTGAATGACCAATAATGAGCTCTGAAATGGAAGCAGTAATAAATATCCTACCAACCAAGGCTCACAACCAGAAGGATTCACAGCTGAATTCTACCAGATGTACAAAGAAGAGCTGATACCATTTCTACTGAAACTATTCCAAAAATTTAAGGATAAAGGACTTTTCCCTAACTCATTCTATGAGGCTAGCATCATCCTAATATCAAAACCTGGCAGAGATAAGAAAAAAAAAAAGAGAGAGAGAGAGAAAACTTCAAGTCAATATCTTTGATGAACATCACTGCAAAAGTCCTGAACAAAACATGGACAAACAAATTCTAGCAGCACATCAAAAATCTTATCCATCAAGATCAAGTAGGCTTTAATCCTGGGATGCAAGGTTGGATCAACACACGCAAATAAATAAACGTGATTCATCACATAAACAGAACTAAAGTTCAAAACCACACAATTATCTCAATAGATGCAGAAAAGGCTTTCAATAAAATTCAACATCCCCTCATATTAAAAACTCTCAATAAACTAGGTATTAAAGGAACATACTTCAAAACAATAAGAGCCATGTATGATAAACCATATCAGATAACATCATACAGAGTGGGCAAAAGCCAGAAGCATTCCCCTTGAAAACCAGCACAAGACAAGAATGCCCTCTTTCACCATTCCTATTTAACATAGTATTGAAAGTTCTGGCCAGGGCCATCAGTGAAGAGAAAAAAATAGAGTGCATTGAAATAGGAAGATAGGAAGTCAAACTATCCCTGTTTGCAGACAACATGATCCTATATCTAGAAAAACCCATAGTCTCAGCCCAAAAGCTTCTTAAGCTGATAAACAACTTCAGGAAGTTTCAGTATATAAAATTAATGTGCAAAAATCACTAACATACCTATACACGAACACCAATCAAGCTGAGAGCCAAATCAGAAATGAACTCTCATTCACAACTGCCACAAAAAGAATAAAATACAAAAATCATAACAAACAGTATTTCGGGCCACAGGGCAATCATATTAGAAGTCAGGACTAAGAAACTCACTCAAAATGGCACAACTGCATGGAAACTGAACAACCTGCTCCTGAATGACTCTTGGGTACATAACGAAATGAAGGCAGAAATAAAGATATTCTTTGAAACCAATGAGAACAAAGACACAATATACCAGAATCTCTGGGACACATATAAAGCAGTGTGTAGAGAGAAATTTATAGCAATAAATGGCCACAAGAGAAAGCAAGAGAGATCTAAAATCGATACACTAACATCACAAGTAAAAGAACTAGAGAAGCAAGAGCAAACAAATTCAAAAGCTAGCAGAAGACGAGAAATAACTAAGATCAGAGCAGAACTGAAGGAGATAGAGACATGAAAAACCTTTCAAAAAATCAGTGACTCCAGGAGCTGGTTTTTTGAAAAGATCAACAAAGTAGATAGACTGCTAGCCAGACTAATAAAGAAGAAAAGAGAGAAGAATCAAATGGACGCAATAAAAATGATAAAGGGGATATCACCATCGATCCCAGAGCAATACAAACTACCATCAGAGAAAACCACAAACACCTCTACGCAAACAAACAAGAAAATCCAGGAGAAATGGATAAATTTCTAGACATACACACCCTCCCAAGACTAAACCAGGAAGAAGCTGAATCCCTGAACAGACCAATAACAAGTTCTGAAATTGAGGCAGTAATTAATAGCCTACCAACCAAAACAAGTCCAGGACCAGACAGATTCACAGCTGAATTCTACCAGAGGTGCAAATAAGAGCTGGTACTATTCCTTCTGAAACTATTCCAAACAATTGAAAAGAGGGACTCCTCCCTGACTCATTTTATGAGGCCAGCATCATTCTGATACCAAAACCTGTCAGAGACAAAACAAAAAAAAAAAAAAAAAAAAGAAAATTTCAGGCCAATAGCCCTGATGATCCTCGATGAAAAAATCCTCAATAAAATACTGGCAAACTGAATCCAACAGCACAATTGTGGGGTGGGGGTAGGGGGGAGGGATAGCATTTGGAGATATACCTAATGTTAAATCACGAGTTACTGGGTGCAGCACACCAACATGGCACATGTATACATATGTAACTAGCCTGCACGTTGTGCACATGTACCCTAAAACTTGAAGTATAATAAAAAATGAAGTAAAATAAAATGAAATAAAAAAACCCTCACCATCCCTGGTCATTAGAGAAATGCAGATTAAAACCACAATTAGATACCATCTCATGCCAGTTAAAATGGCGATCATTAAAAAGTCAGGAAACAACAGATGCTGGAGAGGATGTGGAGAAACAGGAATGCTTTTACACTGTTGGTGGGAGTGTAAATTAGTTCAACCATTGTGGAAGACAATGTGGCGATTCCTCAAGGATCTAGAACTAGAGATACCATTTGACCTAGCAATCCTATTACTGGGTATATACCCAAAGGATTATAAATCATTCTCCTATAAACACACATGCATATGTATGTTTACTGCAGCACTGTTCACAATAGCAAAGATTTGGAACCAACCCAAATGCCCATCAATGATAGACTGAATAAAGAAAATGTGGCACATATACACCATGGAATACTATGCAGCCATGGAAAAGGATGAGTTCATGTCCTTTGCAGGGACATCGATGAAGCTAGAAACCATCATTCTCAGCAAACTAACACAAGAACTGAACACCAAACACCACATGTTCTCAATCATAAGTGGCATGAGAACACATGGTCACAGTAAGGGGACCATCACATACTGGGACCTGTCAGGGGTCGGGGGCTAGGGGAGGGATAGCATAAGGAGTAATACCTAATGTAAATGACAGATTGATGGGTGCAGTAACCCACCATGGCACACGTATACAAATGTAACAAACCTGCATGTTCTGCATATGTACCCCAGAACTTACATATTTATATATATAATAAAATACTTAGGAATACATATAACTAGGGAGGTGAAAAAATCTCTACAAGGAGAACAATAAACCACTACTCAAAGAAATCAGAGATGAGAAAAACAAGTGAAAAATATTTCATGCTCATGGATATGAAGAATCAATACATTCAATGCTATGCCTATTAAACTGCCATTGACATTGTTCATGGAACTAGAAAAAAGTATTTTAAAATTCATATGGAACCAAATAGAGTTTGAATAACCAAGGCAGTCCTAAGTCAATTGAGTAAAGCTACAGGCATCATGCTCCCAGACTTCAAACTATATTACACGGCTCCAGTAACCTAAATAATATGCTACTGGTATAAAAACAGATACATGGACCACTGGAACAAAATAGAGAACCTAGAAATAAGACTGCACACCTACAATGATCTGATCTTCAACAAATCTGACAAAAACAAGCAATGGGGAAAGGATTCTCTATTCAATAAATGGTGCTAGAATAACTGGAGAGCCATATGCAGAAGATAAAAACTGGACCCTTCTTTTAGCAATATACAAAAATTAACTCAAGATGGATTACAGACTTAAATTCGCAATAACATTTCAGGACATATACAGGCAAAGGTTTCATGAAGACAATGTGAAAAGCAATTGCAACAAAAGCAAAAATTGACAAATGGAATGTAATTAAACTACAGAGGCTCTGCACAGCAAAAGAAACTTTTGACAGAGTAAACATAAAACCTACAGAATAGGAGAAAACTTTTGCAAACTGCACATTGAACAAAGGTCTAATAACCAGCATTCATAACTTAAACAAATTTACAACAAAAATATCCCATAAAAAAGTGGGCAAAGGACATGAACAGACATTTTTAAAAGAAGACATACATGCAGCCAACAATCATGTGAAACAAAACTCAACATCATTGATCATTACAGAAACATTAATCAAAACCACAATGGGGTACTGTTTCACACCATTCAGAATGGCTATTACTAAAAAGTCAACAACAACAACAAAATCAAAACAAAACAAAAACAAATGGTGGCAAGGTTGTGGACACAAAAAAACACTTATACACTGCTGATGAGACTGTAAATTAGCTCACCCATTGTGGAGAACAGTGTGGCAATTCCTCAAAGACCTAAAGACAGAAATATCATTCGACCCAGCAATCTAATTACTGGAATATAAATATTACCAAAAGGAATATAAATCTTTCTATTATAAAGACACATGCAAGCATATGTTCATTGCAACACTATTCACAATAGCAAAGACATGGAATCAACCTAAATACCTGTCAATGACAGACTGGATAAAGAAAATATGATATATAATATATATATAATTATATGTTATAATTTATATAATTTTATATATCTATATATAAAATACCATTTGCCCCAGTAATCCCCACCACTGGGTATCTACCTAGAAGAAAATAAGTCATAATATGAAAAAGACACTTGCACAAGCATGTTTATAGCAGCACAATTCACAATTTAAAAAATATGGAACCAGCCCAAATTCCCAACAACCAGGGAGTGGATAAAGAAAATATGATTATATAATATATATTATATATATAAATTATATATTATATATCACATTTATATATGATATATATGTGATATATATCACACATTATTGATTGTGACTTTGTAATTGCTGATATATATATCACATTTTCTTTATCCACTCCCTGGTTGATGAGAATTTGGGCTGGATCCACATTTTTGCAATTGTGTGAATTGTGCTGCTATAAATAAACATGCATGCGCAAGTGTCTTTTTCATATTATGACTTATTTTCCCCTAGTTAGCTACCCAGTAATGGGGATTGCTGGGTCAAATGGTATTCCTACTTTTATTTCTTCAAGGAATCTTCATAATGTTTTCCACAGCGGTTGCACTAGTTTGAATTTCCACCAGCAGTGTAAAAATGCTCTCTTCTCACCACATTTACTCCAATATCTACTATTTTTTGATTTTTAAATTATGGCCATTCTTGCAGAAGTAAAGTGGTATCACAATGTAGTTTTGACTGGCATTTTCCTAATATTTACTGACATTGAGCATTTTTTCGTATGTGTTGACCATTTGTGTATCTTCTTTTAAGAAACGTCTATTCATGTCCTTATTCACTTTTTGATGGGATTTTTTTTCTTGCTAATTTGAGTTCTTTGTAGATTTTGGATATTAATCTTTTGTTGGATGCATAGATTTTCTCACACTCTGTGGGTTGTCTGTTAACTCTGCTGATTATTCCTTTTGCTATGCAGAAGCTTTTTAGTTTAATCAAGTCCCATCTATTTATCTTCGTTGCAATTGCTTTTGGGTTTTTGGTCATGAATTCTTTGCCTAAGCCAATGTCTAGAAGAGTTTTTGCAATGTTATCTTCTAGAATTGTTATCATTTCAGGACTTAGATTTATGTCTTTGATCCATCATGAGTTGATTTTCGTATAAAGTGAGAAATGAGGATTCAGTTTCATTCTTCTACATGTGGCTAGCCAATTATCCCAGCATCATTTGTTGAATAGGGTGTCCTTTCCTCACTTTATGTTTTTGTTTGCTTTGTTGAAGATCAGCTGGCTGTATTTGAATTTGAATTTGGCTTTATTTCTGCGTTCTTCATTCTGTTTCATTGGTCTCTGTGCCTGTTTGTAATACCAGTACCATGACTTTTTGGTAACTATAGCCTTATATTACAGTTTGAAGTCAGGTAATATGATGCCTCAAGATTTGTTATTTTGCTTAGTCTTGCTTTGACTATGCATGCTCTTTTGCAGTTCTATATGAATTGTAGGATTTTTTTTCTAGTTCTGTGAGGAATGATGATGCTATTGTATGGGAATTGCATTGAATTTATAGATTGCTTTTGGCAATAAGGTCATTTTATGTCAGTTTTTTCTTCATAAATTTTGAAGCTCTGTGTTTTGCACACGTTTATGATTATGTCTCTTCATACTGCATTAATTATTAATTATAATATCCTTTTTAATAATTTTATTTCCTATGAAATCTACTTTATCAAATATTAATATAGCCAATTGTGCTTTTCTTTTCATTAATATTTGCATGACATACCTTTTTCCATCCTTTCACTTTTGGCTTATCTATATCATTAAATTTAAAGAATTTCTTATAAACAACATATAGGTGAGTATTTTTTAGCCAACACTATGCATATCTGTCTTTTAATCAGTGTATTTAGACCATTTACATTAAAGATAATTGTTGATCTTCTGAATCATAATTTTGCAATTTTATTATTTGCATTTTGTTTGTTTCTCTTTCTTGTCTTTCTTTGGGCTACTCAAGCATTTTCTAGAATCCAATCTTAACTAATTTATAGTGCTTTTGAGTTTATCTCTTTGTATTGTCTTTGTAATTGTTGATTTTGGTAATACATTATATACATGTGGCTTATCAAAGTCTACTGGTGTTTTTACAATTTCAAGTGAAATATGAAAAACTTACATTTAGTCACTTTATCTTCCCTTAACACCATCAGATGGTATTATAGTTTATTTCAATCATCAAATATAATTTATACAACTCATTAGAAGTTTATGCTGTCTTTATTTCTGCTGTTTCCACTGTTCTTTCTCCATCTGCTGATGCTCTAAGGTTTTTATTTTTATTTTTTCATTTCCTTTTTTTTCGAAGGAATTTTTTTTTTTTTTTTTTGAGATGGAGTCTCGCTCTGTCACCCAGGCTGGAGTGCAGTGGCACGATCTCACTGCAACCTCCGCCTCCCGGGTTCAAGCAATTCTCCTGCCTCAACTTCCCGAGTAGCTGGGACTACAGGTGTGCGCCACCACACCACACCCGGCTAATATTTGTATTTTTAGTAGAGACGGGGTTTCACCATATTGGTCAGGCTGGTCTTGAACTCCTGACCTTGTGATCTGCCCACCCGGGCCTCCCAAATTGCTGGGATTACAGGTGTGAGCCACCACGCCTGGCCTAATATGCATTTCTATGATTTTAAGTGAATCATTAGGAATTCTGTATATCTAACCTGTGTATGCCTAAACTGTGTTAAAGTTACCTACATTAGAAATTAATTGGGAAATTTCTAAATAGGAACAATCCTAGGCTTTCAAAATCAGATTTCTGAGAACAGAGTCAGAGAACCTGTATTTAATATAAAGACAAATTCGTCTTGACAGAAGTAATAAAAATAATATAATAAAAATATACCTTTTTACAAATGAGCAAATAATATTTAAGTATTTTGTAGGTCTATCACATTATGTATAAAATCTAAAACCTTGCCTTACTTCCAAAAGGTCTTCATCTCTTTCAGAAGATTAATCTCCTTCAGAAGATTAAATGGTCACCTGTGCTATTTAGTCAAAAGAATCTAATTTAAAAATTCTATCGTTTGTATGAAGAAAACTACACTGAAGCGTATGGAAAACTTAATATTTGAAAATAATATTTTTACAAGTTAAAAAGTGGTAGATATTTGTAGGATGAGCAAGCCAAAAGATCTACTGTACAACATGAGGACTACTGTAATCAGAATTTTTGCTAAATTAGTAGATTATAGCTGCTCTAGCCACAGGGGGAGAAATGGGTAACTATGTGAGATGTTAGAAATGTTTGTTTCACTATTTCATTTTACTATATATATGCGTGTGGGGTGTGGTATCTTATAACATCATATTGAATACCTTCAATATGCTCAATAAATTTATTTCTGAAAAAGCAATTATGTATATACCCTAAAAGAGAGAAAAGGTTTTATTCACAATACTTTATCTCTTTGAAGAATTACTGAACAAAACACATGGTGGGATGGGGATAGTGGTGCTGTAGTTAGGATGACTAAAGCAGAGTTGACCTAGTCTGCCCTAGGATGTTTTATTGGTGAGTCATCCAACTCATCAGGGAAAGGCATTGTCCTGATACTACTGTGTGGGCGGACAGACTCCAACATAGCAGTTGTGCTTTTTCAATTTTGAAGTTTAGTCACCTGTTCACGGGTAACCTAGTATCCATAGGTTGTCTCAGATTTTCTTTATGTCACCAAGATCCAAAGCTTGGTCCTTTTGTTGGCTTTCATAATAAAAGTCTACACACACAGAAACATTTAGTGAAATTTGGACTATATTAAATGTTAAGAGGTCTTTGGGATAGTAAAGCAGACAATCTTTTGCAAAAGCTGCCTTACTTCCCTTTCCTTCTTCTCTCTCAGTTAACAGAACTTGGATATTTTTGTAATATATCTTCTACTTTAAATGAATTTGTCAAGAAATTTATTGTAAATGCAGATAATTCCATCTATAAAAGGATATCTGAAGAAATATATTTTCCCCATGAGAGAATGAAAGTTCTCATCAGGTATGAATTTTTGCTTGTTTTTGCTGTTTTTGTTAATACCCCAGGATCTGAAAAATGCTTGGAATACAGTAATTTCTTAACAATTAATTGTTGGCTGAATGAATGATTAGAATGCCTTGTTTATTGAGTATTTTCTTATATTGGGTCATAATTCCCTGACTTAGAGACCCCTTCTTAACTTCCTTCCATAGCATAAGAATCCTCACTGGTGCAGACTGCCTTATAATGTTCACCTTCACTGTGAGCAAGTGAACTAGGAAAGATTCCTGGTCCTTTCTTGTGTCCAAGTAATTATGAGTTTCTATCTACTCCTTCTAATGAAATTCACCCTGTTCCCATGGCCCTCTGCACAGACACACACATACCAGAGCCCTGGACTAAGTTCAAGGGGCAATCTGATGATAGGGGAAAGCATTACTCCCAGCAAGAGCGGGGTGGGGATGTGATAGACTGAGTCACATCTGTATCAACTCCAGATCCTTAAATGGGGCTAATGTTGCTGGTCCCTACCTGGCTGCTTGGTCTTGCTTTCTATGATTAACTGGAGTTTTTCCTTTCCACTCATCTTAAGAAGTAACTACAAATATTTAATATTGTTTTCTTGGTCTGATACAAGTTCTTCGTTTCTAGGAACATGGAATACCCCTACTTCCTCAATTGGGAGTGCTGTGTCTCTTCACAAATTGCCCTGTGAATTTTTTTTTAGAACTGGGGATTTTTGTTTGTTTGTTTTCCAATCTATAGTTTCAGCCACTGGAATAGGGTGAGTAAAATAATGTAATTTAAGGATGTGCACTGTTCTAGTCAGTGCTCTAGATATGTCACCTTCCAAGAGCTACAGCATCTATACATCTTATAAGCATCATAAGCAGCTGAAATCAAGCGAAAATGAGAAAGGGAAATGAGAGGATGAGAGAAGTCAGTAGAGACGATGTTGGCAGCAGCCATTCATGGATCATTTATAAAGGCAATGTTCAGAGGCAGAGAACTGTCTAATTTTTTAAAACTATAGTAAGATTTGTTTGCAAGTGTTTTCTATTATCATAAAATTCTATCCTGCTGCATAGCAGATAGAATTTGATTTTTGCTCCCTGAAAACAATCACTTGACATGTAATATAAGTCTTTGCACTTTAAAAATTGTTCTACCACTTGTCTCCAGGATGGTTATTTTACAATCCAATATAAATGTAATAATCTGAATAAGAATGTATGAGGCTCTGACAATTTTAGAAACAAGAACTCATAGGATATCATTTCCCTAATATTAATGTGGTAACTCTCTTAGTATTGAAGGTAACAAATCTTTAGTAATAGAGAAATATAAGGCCTCTCATTTTTGTTTGCCAAGCAGCATTTCATGAGGTTTCTTGCCTGTGTCATTAGCCATGGAGGAAATATTAGTTTTACAATGGAAATATTGTACAGCAAACCTGCAATCACTGGATTGTCTACATAAGTAACATCAACATGGATTTCCATCCAATAATTCACACTCCTTCAGCTCCACTGAACTGCAGTAGAAATGGATGTTGTATATAGGCCTTATCCAAATAAACTCCTAAATTACAAAGAGTCATCTCCAACCACGATTCATGCCATGCCCTTTTTCTCACTCCTCAAGTCAGAGATGTTGCTGCTGCCTTTGTCATGATAAATGCTGAAAACAAAGCAACAACTCACACATGAACTCCAGTTTTCAGAAAGTAGGTAAGTTCAGAAATAGCAGCTGGAAAGTAGTAGAACCTGAAAAAATAATTTGAACCATTGAACCACGTAACAGATTCAAAGGTAGGGCAAACTTCTCTATGTGCTTAAATCCAAATATTCCTATTCCACTGGTTAGGCTCAGGGGAAATCCATCTTCCTCTGAAAATGCATTAAAATGTGTATTTCACTTTGATATCCAGAAAGGTCAAAAGAATAAAATAATTAAAGGGTGCATAAATATAATATTTCTTGGTCATCACCCTCCAACAACCGTTGTGCTAGTAAAATTATTAGAACAATATAAAATGCTAAACAAATAGAATATTTGGCTTTCAGGAGATGAGAAAGAAATGCATGCATGTAGTTAGGATAAATTTTATTTATGAAAACAAGTGTCCAGCCCACTTTGTGAAACAAGTGTCAGATTAGTTTGCCAATATGATTCCTTAAAACAATAATATCATAGTAACTATTATGTATTTGGTTACTAAGTTTTCTGGTGAGCTCCTAAATTTTGTGTCTTATTTGCCTCACCCTAGTCCTGGTCCTGAGTGCCAAAGATGAGTTGTACATATTTTGAATTCTTTTCAGTGGCCCGTCTTGCATTCAGGATGCTGAAAATACCCTTTTCCATTGTTTTCTCTCCTTTATGCAACAGAGCTCCTTGACCATGACAAACCAAATTACCTGGTATTGGGTAGGGACTGATTGACTTCAATATCTTGTATTTTGTTACTATCATTTTAATAGCATGTTTCTAGGAGAATGTGTTTTAAGCTCCAAGTAATCAAGCAATTATTTTTAAGAGTTTTGTTTGGAGAATGGGAGAAGAAGGGGTTGATATTTACACACTCACACACATGAACACACACATATTCTTCTAGGAGTCTTCCTTTAGGACTTTAGGAACGAAGGGCAGTTGTCTTTTGGAGAGATACCCAGGTTGTCTTGAGGAATGCATGATTTACTGGTAGTATTTCCTTAAAGTCATACAGGTCTCTTATGACCACTGAAAGTTTCAGATCACCATGTTTTGGGGAGGGAAGCAAGTTAATGTCTGGTTCCACAGAGAAAATACAGTCCCCTGAGTGTATATGGTATATACAAAATGGTATTGACAATTTTGCAGGAGCACCAAGCATGGCCTAAAATAAGCTGGGGAAGTTGACAATGCCTCCAGTGTGGTTCTCCGAACAGATGGTCAACCTCACAACTCCCATTTCAGTTAAAATGTTTGAGTGTAGTCCCTGGTTTTGGAATGACTCCCTGGGGGCTTTCATTCAACCTTTCTTATTATTTCCATTGAGAGCTAGGATTTATGTCCCTTCCCTTGAAACTGGGTAAGCTTCTGTTTCAACCAAAAAAGTGTGATGGAAGGGAGCCAGTGACTTCCAAGGCTAGGTCATAAAAAGCGACTCAACTTCTGCCTTTCTTGCTGGTATACTTTCATTTCTACTCCCTTCAGCTGCCATGCTAGCAATCTGATTGCCCTGAGCCCACATAGAGAGAGACAACCTGGGGAAGCTCTGAGACCCATGGATCTGGAGAGAGAGAGACAGAGAGAGAGAGAGAGAGAGACAGACAGAGAGAGAGAGAGAATCTAGTCCTCAACCTATTCCATCTCTCCACTGGTACAGCTCCAGTCACAGCTGACTGCAGCCAACTGAGGGACTCTGGGCCAAAATTAGCAAGCTGAAAATTTCCAGAATTTTTGTCCCAATGAAAGTATAAAAGAAAATAAAATTACTGCTTCAATTTTAAGATTAAGTTTAAATTTAACTAAATTTTGGGGTGATTCATTTCCAAGAAATGAATTACCAGAATTTTGAGTTTTCACTGTGTGAGGCTAGCCCCACAAGATGGACAAATATCTACTATCTTTTTATTTCCTTACAGTTTGTCTACTCAGGTGAATAGAAACAGCTTGTACCAGGAGGAAAAAAATAGCTGGCAATCATTAGCTCATTTCAAAGGACTTTTCTTTCTCTGAAATTTTAACTCATTAACTCCTTGTTGCTTCCTTCAGTCTCTGTTGTCTTTACAAACACTTTTTTTTTTTTGCAATTTGTTATTTTCTTTTCCAGTTACTGTAGTAAAATTATTGGTCTGCCAAGACCAAATCCATCCTGCTCACACCCCCACTTAAAGGTTAATTCTGCCTGTACTTGCTATCCTCATTTCCACCTTAGTTTTTTCATCACCTGTCACTATTCAGAGCAAAGCATACTTCACACACACACACACACACACACACACACAACCATACATATTTTTTCACTTTGTTGTAGTACCTAGAATATTGATTAGTACAGACTCTAACATATTCTCACTCCAAAATAAAGTTATAAATATTCTGTTTCTTATCCTTTTTTTTTTTTTTTTTTTTGGAGACGGAGTCTCACATTGTGGCCCAGGCTGGAGTGCAGTGCTGCCATCTTGACTCACTGCAAGCTCCGCCTCCCGGGTTCACGCCATTCTCCTGCCTTAGCCTCCCTAGTAGCTGGGACTACAAGCGCCCGCCACCAGGCGCGGCTAATTTTTTGTATTTTTTAGTAGAGACAGGGTTTCACTCTGTTAGCCAGGATGGTCTCAATCTCCTGACCTTGTGATCCGCCCGCCTCGGCCTCCCAAAGTGCTGAGATTACAGGCATGAGCCACCGCCCCCCGCCTCTGTTTCTTATCTTAAATAATGGTTTATTTCCTCAAGTTTTATCTGTTTAGAGTGTTATGAAAGTAGATGACAAAAACCTTCATATCCAGAGCAAACAGATAACTTCAAAAAAAACCCAAAAACTATTGCAATTCTTAATAGCCATATTGGACCACACACCCTTATGTGACCAACCGCTATAATGCACCCTGGGATCTAGTAATTAGTATAAGCCAAGGCCCACTCCTGGATTTGACAGTACGGCAATCACTAAGAATTTGTGGGTTCTAAAAGAATGGGGATGGAAATGTAGCAGTTAGCATTCTTAATACCGAACCGCATAAAACAACTTTGCTATTAAGTTGGTGCAAACGTAATTGCAGTTTTTGCCCTTGGCAAAAATGTTTACGCCAACCTAATAATTTCTGCTAAAAATATTATTGGAAAGCTGTTAAAAGTTCTATAGAACTTATTATCTAGGTAAACAGTTATAGAAATGGAGTAAGGCAGAAATAAAAGAACCACCATACATCCAAGATCTGTCATTTTTTAAAGGTATTTTCGAGATACTAAAAAATAACACTTTCAAAATAATATTTCTACCTTTTATTAATGTACATGTAAGTCTTTTCTTAATGTACATATAAGTCTTAGACATTTCCTAAATTGCACATTTAAAATAATAATAATCCTAAAAATCTAAATGCACTTGGTATAAAATAAACTGGACCAATATGATTTTTCTTCATATTATGAGTATGGAGGATGACAAATAATTCATGTTGATTGTCGTCCTTGACTTGGCTTAGGTTTCCTACTTCACAATCTGTTGAGAAGAATTATATTATTCAATTTCAAGCTCTTAAGTGCTTGAAATTAATATAACTGATATCTAGGTATCAAAATAACACAATTTACATCTCTCAAAGCACGACAAATGTATCCCATTGTGTATATTTATTTTACAAGTCAGTAGCAATGAAATCACCTACTCTATTAAAATCTAAAGACTTTTGACTTATATAGGCTTATCTGACTTCAATAAATATAAAAGTTTTACTTTTGTCTAACACTGTCTACTTTCCACAGACTCAGGAGTATGTTTCCGATTAATAGTAAAGAGAACTAGTTGACAACTGGCTACAGCTATTTCAATGAGCTTAGTCTCAACATTTACGCTAGGGGCAAATGTTCCTTTATTACTAAGACATAAAATACAAATTAGACCTTTATTCATCTCCTTAAGTTTGGAGACTATTAAGGAGCTTCATACTTGTACTCTTCACCAAAGGAATGTAAGTGCACAGTAGACATTTTATTTAGTTAGGTTCTATCAATATTTTTTGAGTAATTATCAATGTTGAGCTGACAGGTATGATTCAACTCATGTACCAACACATAAGGGATGATGAGTATAGTGTTGAAAAGGACTCTAGGGCTTAACCTGGGTTCAGTCGTCAAGGGTGCCCTGTTAACCAGTGACACTGCCTAGTGGTGTGCAAGACTGAGAAAGGGGCTTGAATGCCACATATCTGCCATCATGTAAAGGCAATGAACAAGTAATAGATGAATGTCCATCCCCAATACCAATATTTCTCAATCTTTAGAGTACTAAGAATCATCTTGTGAGGTGTGAGAAATTCAAATTGCTGGTATCCACTTGTAGATATTATTATTTAGTATATTTAGGCCAGGGTTTATTAACTGGCTTTTGTTTCAAGAACCCATATGAGCCTGGTGACAGTGGAATTATAACCATGCTTTGAAAGCACTGCTCTTTACAGCATACTTTCTGTTCTCACTAAAGCTCTGAAAATGCCAATCAACTAGATATTTTATTGAAATGGTGTAAGGTCAAAAGTCGTGAAAATGTGAGGAGTTGGCCTAACACCTAATCCTTTAAATGTACTCTTGCTATGAATAAACAAACAAAGTTCATTCCGTAAGGATAATTATCTAGATTGCTTGCATAACTGCAAACACTCATGATGTCCCAGGGTACCACTGATGATTTTAAGTGTCAAGCTAATGTATCAGTAGCTAAACTCAGTTGTCATTTGAGACAAGCCCAAGTAATTCTAATCGCTTTTTCACAAGTGGTCTTCATATATATTTTTTTCTTTCCTAAGTAAACCTCTTTCTTTAATAGGTCCCTGCATTTGTGGTTTAAGACCTTTTTCCATCTGAGTTGCTTAGCAGTTTGCTAATAACATTCATAGTGATGTTTGCCCAGGCTTAAACATGGTTTTCCATGTGCTTCTAGTCATGTGCAGTTAGTTTGACCCGCTTTCCTCATCTAGTCATTTCATACCCATTAATTCAGCAAAGTCCTGAAGAGATTTTGGTATAGTTTAGTGGGTAAATACATAGAATTGGCTTGAAAGAGAAATGGGTTTTACTTTTGGCTTTGTTACTTATATGTCTAATTGAGCAAGATTGTTACATATGGATGGATGGTAAATAATTTTTCAGGAAATGTGTTTAATTCATTTTACTTTTAGAAAACATGTCAAAAATTCATAGTAAATTTATTAATAACTCCTGAATGAAAAATTCAGTTTTTATGTTTTAGTTTCCTCTTGACCTGGACATAAAATTAAAATAAAAAATAATATGTAAGTATAATTATGATGGGTAAGTTACTAGCTGCACAGGGAATAAAATTCCATGACCAGATCCTTATCATCCCGAATTGAACTACTCACATTAGCACAGCAAACACGGTCTTTTCTAGAGCTAATATTTCCTCTGCCAAAATGTCTTATTTGCTTGGATTATATCAACAAATTGGCAGACCTGCCCAGCTACTGCCTTTGCCTGTCTATACATATCTTGGCCATCAGAGGCCTTGAACTTCACGCCAAGTAAGCTAATCTTCTTTACCCCATTCCACAAACATTTTTCTTTTATCATTTACACTGATTTACCTAATTATTGTCCTTAATCTGCCATTTGCCTATATTTTATCCATTCTCATCTTTTTCCTTAACAAGAGAAAGCTGATTTTATTGGAAATGAAATGCACTAGCAAAGAAAACTGTAATTTCTTGCCCCCTAGCCAAGTGGGACTAGCCTTGTAACTGGTTAGTTCTGGCTAAAGAGCTTTAACAGTAGTTTTTGGTCATGAAACTGGAATCTTTTTTTTTTTTTTTTTTTTTTTTTTTGTTTTGTTTTGTTTTGTTTTGTTTTGTTTTCTTTTTTTTTTTTTTATTATACTTTAGGGTTTTAGGGTACATGTGCACAATGTGCAGGTTTGTTACATATGTATCCATGTGCCATGTTGATTTCCTGCACCCATTAACTCGTCATTTAGCATTAGGTGTATCTCTTAATGCTGTCCCTCCCCCCTCCCCCCACCCCTCAACAGTCCCCAGTAGGGGTGAGGAGTCAACTAGCATATGCCATTTTGTCTTTTTTTTTCTTTCTACCTGAAAGGCAAATGGAATGGTAGGCATCCTAGTGGCTATCTCATAACCATGAGGTCACCTAAGTACAGTAGCCTAAGGATGGCAGAACACATATATGGAAACAAGTGGGAAATCAATGTCATTGAGTGGCTACTTTGGGTCTGGACTTCCCAGTGTATATCTCATTATTTAAAAGAAGTATGAGTTCCTAACTTATTTTAAGAATTATTGACTGATTTCTGTTACTTATAGACTACCACATTGATTCATTACTCAGATAGAGGCAACTCAGATAAAAATGATTTTGACAATGGCTTCATAGAGTCTGGTAATTTTCCAATAAAACCCTTTCCTGTATGTAAACTTTGTTTTTCTTTTATTTCAACTAAAGAGGGGGCAATTATGGCAGAAGGTATTGCCAGTTATTTGAATTACCAAAAAATTAGAAGAAATTTAACCTAAATTCATAAGTTTTCTACTTGCTTGTGATAAATAGTTTGAGGAACATAGTAAGCCATCATATACGGTAAAATATTGTTTGTACAATTCCTAACTGATGAAATAGTTATCTCCCTTAAAATATGTTAGAAAAAAGACCCTTACCAGTATTGAGGTATTCCTGGAACTTTAAGTGGAACAATAACTTCGAGTTAGGAGTTGCCCTGTTTCTGGCAAAAGTTTAACATTTCTGGATCCCACCCACCCAACACTGTATTCTATGCATTTATTGTGTGGGTCAAAAATGCTTCCTAGGGAGACACTGCCTCTCTGCGCCTCCTCTTACACTTCTTTCTCTTCTATCAACCCCCATTGAAAAACTGCTGCATCAAGAAGAATCTAAGACAATTCTGCCTTAAGAACATATCCATTTATTCCTCTATTTTATCTGTTCTACATTTAAGTCTCTATCTCTATTGATTTAAAATTTGAAGATGTATAACCTCTATTATTCTCTAATAATAAAATTATGTCCATTCGAACCCCTTTTATCTCTCATTTTCATGAAATATGTCGGAAGATGGCAGTCAACAAATTTTTAGAAGTATGTGTAAATGAAATTATGAATGTATAATGGGTACAACAGGGAATTTTAGTCTAGACTTGCCATTAACTTGCTACAAACTTCTTAGAGATTTTATTTATCAATGAAGTGTAGTTAATAATACTTTCAAATTCTATGACATGGTAATGTTATTACAATAATATAGAATGATGTGTGTGTAATCATCTTACATGAAACGCTGGGATAGTGTTATTTCTTTAAAGTGGGGAAAATTTAATGTGTTCAGATAGTCACGTATTCACAAATATATGTCTTGAGGCTTAAAGAATCTGATCACTAGATTCATCAGTTTCTGGCTAGTTATATAAGATGTACAGTGATAAATTATGAATATGACACTATCCCCTTATTTATACTTATATTTAAATTTGTACTTAGTGTGACCGTGAATCACATACATTTGTAACCATTTTCCATTAGTAATGAAGTCTTCTATATTGATACTACTGAAGTATGTTAAAATAGTACCTAATTTCCAGAAAAAAAGCTCTTAAACATGTACATAGCACATAATCAGTACCAAACCCTGTCTACCAGCATTAAGTAATTCCATAAATCTAACAAACAGAAAAACAGAAATACTATTACTACTTCGCTTTAAAAATGATGAAACAAAATCACAGAGAGTCTTAAAAAGTGAAAAAACTTACATGGCAATTAAGCACTGGAATCCACATTATAATTCAGGTAATCTGACCAAAAAGTATATATTCCTCGCCACTAACAATACAAAGAATGTATATATTTTAAAAATAATTTTGAGTTCATAGTCATTTTATTTTAAATTTTAAAAGGCATTTTGAACTCTAAAAATTAAATATCCTTCAAGTTTGCCACCCGGTAGCTGCTTTGACAAAATTCTATTTTAATTTTCTTCAAAAATTAATATCTGAATTAAGTGTTGAATGGAAGCTGCCATTTGTGAATGTCCTATTTGTTTTTCTCTTGCTAGTCATGTCAACAATCGAATTGGACATTTTTACTTATACACAGTAGGTAGAATTCTGGCAGGAGAGAATATGACAGACAGGGAAGATGAAAAATATTAATCAACTATAAGGTATCAATCAACGTGTTTATGAGAATAACTTTATAAACTGCTAATCTTTCCCTAATAACACATGACACACAAATGGGGGTGGGATAAGATGATATTAAATTTTAAGAATATTCTGCTAACATTTTAAATTATGCATTATTCCATGTTTTTATACATCCAACATTTAAATAAAATTTATGTGGTATAAAATCCTGTCTAGTAAAGTAACATCACTAATAAATTTCACAGTTTCAATGCTCAAGTACAGATAATGTGTTGCTACCATAGAATATATTTCACACCTTTCCACAATTCACTTTCTGAATATAAGTCAAGGGCATGTAATTTATCTTTTTCGTCAAAGCCAGCTAAAATATTTACAGTTTTACGGTGAGCATTTTATGATATACTGCATTATTTTCTTATTATCTGTATGTCATCATAGGTATGTTTTGATTTCTATAATTAAATTTTAAAGTACAATGGAATTTTAACCAGTCTCATTTTGGGAATTTTAAAGTTACAATTAATACACAAAATAAAAGTCTCACCTAGATTTGGATGCTGCTTCTGATTATATCAAGTTTATGAAAATTACTAACAAGCCTCTATCTTTTCCAAACGTTTGTTGTTGTTTTTTTCTCAATACAGTGCTTGACATACACCTGATAACAAGATTGATAAGAAATATTTGGACAATTTTACATGAGGCTATAAAATAAAAAATAATTATTTGATCATGAAACCTAGGTCTCAATTAGTGACTTCAAATCCCTCCCTGGGTCTCAAATAGTGACTTCAAATCCCTCCCTGTTGCAAGGGAAGAAATAAGAACATAAGAGCAGAAATTATATTACATTAATTCAAACTATTTCTTATTTTCTAAAAAACTGATAAAGATCCTAAGAGATGTTTAGTTTATTTCTCATGACGTTAAACATATCACATAATTATAAATTATTAATGAATATAATGAATTATAAAGGATCTCAATTAGAAAAGGAAACTTTGAAGCCTTTTTCATTGCATTTTAAATAAAATGTATAGATTGGGAGCCAAGATGGATGACTAGATGCAGCCAGGAAGAGCATCTCCCACAGAGATCAGATGATCAAGAAGGATGATATACTCTGGTTCCTGGCCTCTGGGGGCTCTGAGGGAAGAGGTGAATTAAATAGGTGAGGAGTGACCCCTTCTCCCCACAGACCTCCAGAATCCTAGCTACAGGAGACCCCATGACCCCCATGGACATTTGAGCTAACAGGGAGAGCTGCTTGGAGAGGTGTTGGGGATAAGACTCCAGCCTATGTAGAGCCAAGAGGGTTTGGCATGGGAACAGCTGCCATGGCACATGACCAAGACATCAATCCCCCATGGCTCGCTATGCTCCTTTAGGGGGCATTGGCTTTTGTTGACTGTCGAACCTGGACACAGCAGTGTGGTCTTACCTGTGGGAGGGGAAATTCTAATCTCAGTGCCCCACTGTATGCTGGCCTCTGACACGGTCATTTCCTGGTCATGCCCACTTGCAGCACAGCCTTGGATGCCTGAGGGGGTGTAGGGCAGTTTCTTGGCAGCTGACATTATAGCTCCTTTGCCAGCAGACCAAGCACAACCATCGAAGAGATTCAAAAGACAAGTCCCTGCTGATGGGCACCCATCCATCCATAGCCTCCTCCCATCGCTTTGACAGCATGCATTTGCTCATGGACTTCCCTACCACTTTGCTGGTGCAAGAGGGTATACAGAACTCACTGCCCCATTGCCACCCGCACATGCGTGTGCAGACCTCATGGCTGCCACCCTACCTCCACTAGCATGTTTGCACCCTGCCTCACCACCACTACTGATGCGAATGTGCACACACAGACCTGCCACCCAACTTCTGCTGCTGCCTCACCCCAGCTGACACACATACCCCACTTCACCACCACTGCCACTAACACATGTGCACAAGCACAGACCCCACTGCTGACTCCACTTTGACACCACTGCCACTAATACATGTGTACAAGCATGGATCCCACTTCATCAGCACCATGATAAAACACTTTGGCTGGTACTCCTGACCTGAGTGTTACTGTTAACAAATGAGGACCACCTCCAGGGCAGGAGGTGCTCAACCTCAAGAGGCCAGAGAACAAAGCCATGGGCCACGTACCAGCCCCCAAGTGTTACAGCATGCAGCCCAGGAGTGCTAGGTTGAGCCTTGGCCCAGTACAATCTTCCAGAAATGAAGATAGTCAACTGAACCCACCTTATACCACTCTCAAGGGCATCAAATAATATAAAAACAAAACAAAAAACAAAACCCATTCAAAGGACAATAACTTCAAAGATTAAAAGAACATCAGTCCATACCGATGAGAAAGAACCAACACAAGAAGTCTGGCAACTCAAAAAGCCAGAGTGTCTTCTTACTGCCAAATGATGTACCAGTTCCCCAACAATAGTTCTCAACCAGGCTGAAATGGCTGCAATGAGACACACAGAATTCAGAATCTGGATTAGCATGATAATCAAGCCTCAGGAGAAAATTGAAACCCAATCTAAGGAATCCAATAAAATGATATAAGAGCTGAAAAACAAAATAGCCATTTTAAGAGAAAAAACAAAACCAATCTGATAGAGCTGAAAAACTTACTATAGGAATTCAATGATAAAACTAGAAATATTAGCAGCAGAATAGACCAAACTGAAGAAATAATCTCAGAGATCAAAGACTTGTTCTTCAAATCAACACAGTCAGACAAAAATGAAGAAAAATTAATTTAAATAATGAACAAAACCTCCAAGAAATGTGGGATTATGTAATGTGAGATTATGTAATGTGTAAATGTGAGATTAGTTTAGTGCTATACATGAAATCAAACCTAGGATTTATTTGCATCCCTGAAAGAGAGGGAGAGACAAGAACCAACTTGGAAAAAGTATTTGATGATACTGTTGATGAAAATTTCCTCTATGTTGTTAGAAAGGTCAACATTCTAATTCAGAAAAGGCAGAGAACTCCTGTGAGTTACTATACAAGATGTCCTTCCCGAAGACACATAATCTTCGGATTTCCCAACATCAGTGTTAAATAAAAAAAATATTAAAACTATGTAGAGACAGGCCACTAACAAAGGGAACTCCACCAGGCTAACAGCAGACCTTTCAATAGAAACCCTATAAGCCAGAAGAGATTGAAGACTTATATACAGCGTTTTTAAAGAACACAATTCTAAGCAATAATTTCATATCCAGTCAACTAAGCTTCATAAGCAAAGAAGAAATAAGACCCTTTTCAGACAAGCAAATGCAAAGGGAATTTGTTACCATCAGACCTGCTTAAAATAAATCTTTATGGGAGTGTATACATGAAAGTAAAAGACTGTTACTAGCCACCACAAAAGCACACTTAAGTACATAGACCATTAACACTAAAAAAGGAGCCACACAATCAAATCTGCATAATAAGCAGCTAAAAACAAGATGACAGAAGCAAATCCACATATATCAATATTAACCTTGAATGTAAACAGAATAAATGCCCCAGTTAAAAGGCACAGAGTGGCAAGTTGGATAAAAAAGCAAGACCCAATTATATGCTATCTTTAAGGGACCAATCTCACATGTAGTAACACCCAATGACTCAAAGTAAAGGAATGGAGAATAATCTACCAAGCAAATAGAATACAAAAAAGGGCAGGTGTTGCTATTATAATTTGAGACAAAACAGACTTCTTCAAACAAATAATGATCGAAAAGACAAATAAGGGCATAACATAATGATAAAGGGTTCAATTAAACAAGGAGAATTAACTATCCCAAATATATATTCACTCAACACTGGAACACCCAGATTCATAAAACAAGTTCATAGGAATCTATGGTGAGATTTAAATAACCATACACTAATAGTGGGAGACTTCAACATCCCGCTGACAGTATTAGACAAATCACTGGGGCTGAAAACTAACAGCGATAAGTGGGAGCTAAACTTGGCACTTGACCAAATGAATCTAACACATGTCTACAGAACACTTCACCCAACAACAGAATATACATTATTCTCATCTGCACATGATACATACTCTAAAATCTACCACACAATCGGCCATAAAAAAAATCAACAAATTCACAAAACTAAAAACATATCAACCACAATCTTGGACCACTGTGCAGTAAGCAAAGAAATAAGTACTAAGAAGATCTCTCAAAACCATGGGATAACATGGAAAATAAGCAACCTGCTTCTGAATGAGTTTTGGGTAAACAAAACAGAAATCATGAAATTCTTTGAAACCAATGAAAACAAATAAACAACATACAAGAATCTCTGGGACACAGCTAAAGCAGTGTTATAAGAAAAGTCATAAGAAAAGTTTTAGCACTAAATGCCCATCTCAAAAGTTAGAAAGATCTCAAATTAACAAGCTAACATCACACCTACAAGAACTAAATAAACAACTCCAACACTAGCAGAAGAAAAGAAATAACCAAAATCAGAGCTGAACTGAATGAAATGGAGACATGAAAACCCATACAAAGGATCAATGAAACCAGAGTTATTTCTTTGAAAAAATAAATAAGATTGATGGACTGGCATGTAGACTAATAAAAAAAGGAGAAAATACAAATAAATACAACCTGAAATGATAAAGGTGATATAACCACTGACATCACAGAAATACAAAAACAAACAAACAAAAACCTTCAGACAAGACTTTATTACAAACATCTCTAGGCACACAAACTAGAAAACCTACAAGAAGTGGATAAATTTCTGAAAACATTCAAACTCCCAAGATTGAACTAAAAATAAACTAAAACCCAGAACAGGCCAATAATGACTTCTGAAATTGAATCAATAATAAAAGCCTACCAACCAGAAATAGCCCTGTACCAGACAGATTCACAGCTGAATTTTATCAGATGTATAAGGAAGAGGTAGTAACAAACCTACTGAAACTATTCCAAAAAATTTAGGAGAAGGGATTCCTCCCTAACTCATCCTGGTATCAAATCTTGGCAGAAACACAGCAGAAAAAGTAAAACTTCAGGCCAATTTCCCTGAAGAACATAGATACAAAAATCCTCAAGAAAATACTGTATTCAGCAAACTGAATACAGTAGCATATCAAAAAGCGAAGTCACCACAATCAAGTGGGGTTTATCCCTGGGATGTAAAGTTAGTTCAACACACATGAATCAATAAATGTCGTTCATCACATAAACAGAACTAAAAAAAAAAACACATGATTGCCTCAATAGATGCAGAAAAAGCATCTGATAAAATTCAACATCCTTTACATTAAATATCCTCAATAAATTAGGCATTGAAGACACACACTTCAAAATAATATGACAAGAGTCATCTATGACAAGCTCACAGCCAACATCATATTGAATGGGCAAAAACTGGAAGCATTCCCTCTGAGAACTGGAAGAAGAGTATTACTCTCACTACTTTTATTCAACATAGTACCGGATGTCCTAGCCAGAGCAATCAGGCAAGAGAAAGAAATAAAAGGCATCCAAATAGGAAGAGATGAAATCAAGCTACCTTTCTTCACATATATAATGATTTTATACCTAAAAAGAACAGATTTTCTGCCTAAAAGCTTCTAGAACTGATAAACAACTTCAGCAATGTCTCAGGATACAAAATCAATGTGCAAAATTTACTAGCATATCTATGCACCAACAACATCCAAGCTGGAAGTCAAGTCAAGAACAAAATACCACTCACAATAGCCACAACAATATTAAAATACCGAGGAATACAGCTAACAAGTGAAAAACCTCTAGAATGAGAATTTAAAAACCCTGAATTAAGAAATCAGAGACAACATAAACAGATGGAAAAATATTCCATACTCATGGACAGGAAGAGTCAATATTGTTAAAATGGCTAATGGTCCAAACCAATGTACAGATTTAACACTCTTCTTATCAAACTACCAATGGCATTTTTTGCAGAATTAGGAAAATATATTCTAAAATTTATATGGATATAAGGGGTTGCATGGCAATATATTCAAGCTTCTGTACAAGGCACTTGAGGTTGGGGCACAGAAAAATACTGAGGTACTGTGTGTATGTTGTTTGTGCATGAGACCATAACTCCTTGACCCTGAAAACAGAACAAGTAATTCAGTGTGTGATATGGAATGTTGAAAACAGTCTCCTAAGAATGTAGTTTAACTGCTTTTACAAGGCCATATGCATCTCATGACCCAGTGGCAAAATGTCATCTGGTGGATGTCTGTAGTAGCAAGCCCTTTCAATAAATACTTGGTGGACGGATTCTGGGGGGCACTCTCTCAGAAGAGCTGCCCATCACCCTGCTCAGCTGGAATTGTCTGAGTACTCATTCTTAGCATTCGCTGAAAGCTATAAGCTTCAATGGAACCAAAAGAGAACCCAAATAGCCATGATAATCCAAAGCAAAGTTACAAAGATGAAGGCATCATACTATCTGACTTCAAACTATACTGCAAGGATACAGTAAACAAAACAGCATAGTACTGCTTAAAAAGTAGACACACAAACCAATGAAACAGGTTACAGAACCCAGAAATAAAGCCTCACACCTACAAAAATCACCTGATATTTGACAAAGCCAACAAAAACAAGCATGAAGAAAGGGAACCCTATTCAATTAATGGCAAAATAAATGACTAGTCATATGCAGAAGATTAAAAACGGACCCTTTCCTTTCACCATATACAAAAATCAACTCAAGATAGATTAAAGACTTAAGTGTAAAACCAAAAACAATAGAAAACCTTGAAGAAAACCTAGAAAACACCATTGTAGACATAAGCCCTGGCAAAGACTTCATGTTGAAGATGTCAAATGCAATTACACCAAAAACAAAATTGGCAAAAGGGACCTAATTAAAGTTTCTGCACAGCAAAATAAACTATCAACAGAGTAAACACACAACCTACAGAATGGGAGAAAACATTTGCAAACTACGCAACCAACGAAGGCTTAATATCCAGAATTTATAAGGATTTTAACAAATGAACAAGTAAAAAACAAACAACCCCATTATAAATTGAGCAAAAGATATAAACAGACATTTTTCAAAAGAAGTTACACACATGACCAACAAGCATATGAAGAAATGCTCAACATCTCTAATCATTAGAGAAATGTAAATCAAAACCACTGTGAGATACTATCTCACACCAATCAATCAGAATAGCCGATATTAAAAAGTCAAAAAATAAGAGATTCTGGTGAGGTCATGGATAAAAGAAAACATGGTTGATGGGTGCAGCAAACTAATATGGCATGTGTATACCTATGTAACAAATCTCCAAGTTCTGCACACGTATCCCCTACTTAAAGTATAACAATAAAAAATCATGCTATGTGGAATATCATACCCTTCAAGTGTGTGTATATGTAAATTAAACCCTAAACATTAAATATTTCCTAAGATTTATATACATTTATATATAAACAATAATTAAATAAGACGTTTATGTATACATAACACACTTGTTATATTTATATATAACATGCACACACACACATATATTTATATATAGAGAGAGAGAAAGAGAGAGGAAGAGAGAGAGAGACATATGGGAGGATAAACATTAAATTATGAATGAATTTACTATTAGTTGGAAAATCAAAAATTCATTTCAAAAGAAAACAGAAATTAAAGAAAGACACTGAAGACTAATGGATATTTTAAGATGATTGTCTCTGATAAAAATTATTGCTACCAGAAAAGACTTGCAGATATGCAAAATACTAGAACACGCTTGAATATTCATAGGATGAGCCATTAGCATGGCAGAGCTGGAGAAACAGAAGATGAATAACGGAAAAAATCAAAATCCAGGAAATATGAAGACAGATTGGACTTTGCTGATAGCAGGATCCCTGCAGTAAGTGCTGATGCTGAGAGGATTTTCAAATTAGTATTGAGAATGATTAAGAGTTAAACTCTTTGGTCAGGCTGAGTCTGAATCTGAATTTTCTGCTTTGTCTCTTAGCAGCTGTGTAAGCCTGGGAAAGTTACTTACGCCTTTCTGTGTGTCAATTTCTTCATTTTATTAAATAGCAATAAAAAATACAACTTGATCAGGTGAGTTGTTAAGAAGACTAATAAAATGTACTTTAAAGAGTTCCTAGCAAAATAAGTGTTTAATATTGGTTGACAATGAAATAAAAGAGGATACAAACAAATGGAAGAACATTCCATGCTCATGGGTTGGAAGAATCAATATATTGATTGATAATTATTATCATGAAAATGGCCATACTGCCCAAGGTAATTTATAGATTCAATGCCATCCCCATCAAGCTACTAATGACTTTTTTCACAGAATTGGAAAAAACTACTTTAAAGTTCATATGGAACCAATAAAGAGCCTGCTATTTTTCATTGTGTATAATTTTCTTACTTTTTAGATGATGAAATTTAGGCTCTAACATGTTAAGTTAGCTTCGTAAGGTCATAGAGCTAGGCTGATGACACCATGGTTAAATATAGAGGTTTTTGTTTGTTTGTTTTTGTTTTTTAACTTTTGTTACTGGTGGCAAGTCTGGGTAGACTCTGCAGTCCTCAATTCTTGTCTTGTTGAGAGAAAGAATTCAGCCAACATACAAAAGTAGATTTAAGGCAGAAATGAGAGTTTACTGATGCAAAGAAAAATACACTTGGAAGAAACCAAATGGGCAACTCAAAAGATTGAGTTGCCAAAATTGACAAATGGGATCTAATTAAACTAAAGAGCTTCTGCACAGCAAAAGAAACTACCATCAGAGTGAACAGGCAACGTACAAAATGGGAGAAAATTTTCGCAACCTACTCATCTGACAAAGGGCTAATATCCAGAATCTACAATGAACTCAAACAAATTTACAAGAAAAAAAACAACCCCATCAAAAAGTGGGTGAAGGACATGAACAGACACTTCTCAAAAGAAGACATTTATGCAGCCAAAAAACACACGAAAAAATTTTGCTCATCATCACTGGCCATCAGAGAAATGCAAATCAAAACCACAATGAGGTACCATCTCACACCAGTTAGAATGGTGATCATTAAAAAGTCAGGAAACAACAGGTGCTGGAGAGGATGTGGAGAAATAGGAACATTTTTACACTTTTACACTGTTGGTGGGACTGTAAATTAGTTCAACCATTGTGGAAGTCAGTGTGGTGATTCCTCCGGGATCTAGAACTAGAAATACCATTTGACCCAGCTATCCCATTACTGGGTATATACTCAAAGGACTATAAATCATGCTACTATAAAGACACATGCACATGTATGTTTATTGCGGCACTATTCACAATAGCAAAGACTTGGAACCAACCCAAATGTCCAACAACGATAGACTGGATTAAGAAAATATGGTACATATACACCATGGAATACTATGCAGCCATAAAAAATGATGAGTTCATGTCCTTTGTAGGGACATGGATGAAACTGGAAAACATCATTCTCAGTAAATTATCTCAAGGACAAAAAACCAAACACCGCATGTTCTCACTCATAGGTGGGAATTGAAAAATGAGAACACATGGACACAGGAAGGGGAACATCACACTCCGGGGACTGTTGTGGGGTCGGGGGAGGGACAGCATTAGGAGATATACCTAATGCTAAATGACGAGTTAATGGGTGCAGCACACCAACATGGTACATGGATACGTATGTAACAAACCTGCACATTGCGCACACGTACCCTAAAACTTAAAGTATAATAATAAAAAAAATGAAAAAAATAAAAAATCTACCCATCAAGTACTATGCTTATTACCTTAGTGATGAAATAATCTGTGCACCAAACCCCCATGACACACAATTTACGCATGTAAGAAACCTGTATGTGTACCCCCGAACCTAAAATAAAAGTTGAAAATAAAATAAAAATAAAGTAAATATATAAATAAAATGAAATAGTTTTTGTAATCACCTTAGCTTAGTTTCTTAGAAAATTCTGTTATCAGTAGGAATATAATTTATTCCTGATGTAATATTTCATATTTTTAATATTTAAAAAGCATGTAAATAGCATGTCAATTTTACATATGTGAATTAGTCCATATGTAAACGGGACAGAATTATACAATAATGAATTATTTACTAAACTTATAATTCCCAAATTTCCAAACTCCTGTTTTATATTTATACGCATTTTTTTTTTTTTTTGATACAGAGTCTCGCCCTTTTACCCAGGCTGGAGTGCAGTGGTAGAATCTCGGCTCACTGCAACTTCCACATCTGAAGTTGAAGTGATTCTCCTGCCTCAGCCTCCCAAGTAGAGGTATATGCTTTTTATGTGGTAAGCTTTGGTGATGTCTGAATATTTAATAACTTGCATGGCACAGACACAGAACAGACACTAGCTTTGACAAACAGAAAAGGACAATCATTAGTGTGCAAACTTAGAAAATATCACCACTTGTAGGTCACATTACAATTTAGTAATTAATAGAAATCTTTGACCTAATTCTTACTCTTGGGACCATTCTTCCTTTCATATCCAAGTGACTTTACTCTCTTATGTTCGTCTTTGCCAACTATCACCTTTACAGTGACTACTCCTTGATCATCCTATTTAAAATGGCACATATACTCTCCATCTTCCTCATTCTGCTTAATATTTCTCTATAGCACTTATTGTGAATAAAATTTTGACACATAGCCATGCCGATATATTTAGCTATTGTCTGGGGTTGCTTTGTCACCACAGTGCCAGTTTGTAAAAGCATGAGAGATCCCGTGGCTGGCAAAGCCTAAAGAAGTATATAATATTTGGTCCTTTACAGAAAAGTTTGCCAATCCACAACTTGCATAATTCACTTGTTTATGATGTTCATTGTCTGTCTCACCTCAGCAGATTATAAATTCCATGGAAACAGAAGTTTTGTCTTTTTTGTTCTTTGCATCACTTTTCTATCCCAATTACCTATTAATAGCACTTGACACACAGTAGGCACTTAATAAATATTGATAAAAAAAGGAATGGATAAATGGCAAACTAAACAAAATGTTTATCACATTTTCCACATATCTGCCCTCTTCACTAGTTATGTTTTTAAAAGACAGTAAACAGTGTCATTAGAAATAGGTATAGGAGAACTTAAAAAATAAAAATAAAGCAATATGTAAATTTTTTATGGCAGGCATTATAAATTGTGGCCATTTATTCATAATAAAAATAAAAATAAATTGTTGAATGATTTCACGACTTTTAATATATTATAGAAATAAGTAACATATTTAATTTTTGTATTGTCATATATAATTCACTGGCAGATGGAAAAAGAGGAGTACTTTACCCATTTGAAAGTAAAAGTGGAGGGGTGGAGCCAAGATGGCCGAATAGGAACAGCTCCGGTCTACAGCTCCCAGCGTGAGCGACGCAGAAGACGGGTGATTTCTGCATTTCCATCTGAGGTACCAGGTTCATCTCACTAGGGAGTGCCAAACAGTGGGCGCAGGACAGTGGGAGCAGCGCACTGTGTGTGAGCCAAAGCAGGGTGAGGCATTGCCTCACTCGGGAAGCGCAAGGGGTCAGGGAGTTCCCTTTCCTAGTCAAACAAAGGGGTGACAGATGGCACCTGGAATATCAGGTCACTCCCACCCTAATACTGCGCTTTTCTGATGGGCTTAAAAAACGGCACACCAAGAGATTATATCCCGCACCTGGCTCGGAGGGTCCTATGGCCACGGAGTCTTGCTGATTGCTAGCACAGCAGTCTGAGATCAAACTGCAAGGCGGCAGTGAGGCTGGGGGAGGGGCACCCGCCATTGCCCAGGCTTGCTTAGGTAAACAAAGCAGCCAGGAAGCTCAAACTGGGTGGAGCCCACCACAGCTCAAGGAGGCCTGCCTGCCTCTGTAGGCTCCACCTCTGGGGGGCAGGGCACAGACAAACAAAAATTCAGCAGGAATCTCTGCAGACTTAAATGTCCCTGTCTGACTGACAGCTTTGAAGAGAGTACTGGTTCTCCCAGCACGCAGCTGGAGATCTGAGAACAGACAGACTGCCTCCTAAAGTGGGTCCCTCAACCCCGAGCAGCCTAACTGGGAGGCACCCCCCAGTAGGGACAGACTGACACCTCACTCGGCCGGGTACTCCTCTGAGACAAAACTTCCAGAGAACTATCAGACAGCTGAATTTGTGGTCTCACGAAAATCTGCTGTTCTGCAGCCACCACTGCTGACACCCAGCCAAACAGGGTCTGGAGTGGACCTCTAGTAAACTCCAACAGACCTGCAGCTGAGGGTCCAGTCTGGTAGAAGGAAAACTAACAAACAGAAAGGACATCCACACCAAAAACCCATCTGTACATCACCATCATCAAAGACCAAAAGTAGATAAAAACCACAAAGATGGGGAAAAAACAGAGCAGAAAAACTGGAAACTCTAAAAAGCAGAGCACCTCTCCTCCTCCAAAGGAACGCAGTTCCTCACCAGCAACGGAACAAAGCTGGATGGAGGATGACTTTGACGAGTTGAGAGAAGAAGGCTTCAGACGATCAAACTACTCCAAGCAATGGGAGGAAATTCAAAACAATAGCAAAAAAGTTAAAAACTTTGAAAAAGAATTAGAAGAATGGATAACTAGAATATCCAATGGAGAGAAGGGCATAAAGGAGCTGATGGAGCTGAAAGCCACGTATCGAGAACTACACGAAGACTGCAGAAGCCTCCGTGGCAGATGCGATCAACTGGAAGAAAGGGTATCAGTGATGGAAGATGAAATGAATGAAATGAAGTGAGAAGGGAAGTTTAGAGAAAAAAGAATAAAAAAAAAATGAACAAAGCCTCCAAGAAATTTGGGACTATGTGAAAAGACCAAACCTATGTCTGATTGGTGTACCTGAAAATGACAGGGAGAATGGAACCAAGTTGGAAAACACTCTGCAAGATATTATCCAAGAGAACTTCCCCAATCTAGCAAGGCAGGCCAACATTCAGATTCAGGACATACAGAGAACGCCACAAAGATACTCCTCGAGAAGAGCAACTCCAAGACACATAATTGTCAGATTCACCAAAGTTGAAATGAAGAAAAAAATGTTAAGGGCAGCCAGAGAGAAAGGTCGGGTTACCCACAAAGAGAAGCCCATCAGACTAACAGCTGATCTCTCGGCAGAAACTCTACAAGCCAGAAGAGAGTGGGGGCCGATAGTCAACATTCTTAAAGAAAAGAATTTTCAACCCAGAATTTCATATCCAGCCAAACTAAGCTTCATAAGTGAAGGAGAAATAAAATACTTTACAGACAAGAAAACGCTGAGTGATTTTGTCACCACCAGCCCTGCCCTAAAAGAGCTCCTGAAGGAAGGACTAAACATGGAAAGGAAACCGGAACCAGCCCCCACAAAAACATGCCAAATTGTAAAGACCATCGAAGCTAGGAAGAAACTGCATCAACTAACGAGCAAAATAACCAACTAACATCATAATGACAGGATCAGATTCACACATAACAATATTAACTTTAAATGTAAATGGGCTAAATGCTCCAATTAAAAGACACAGACTGGCAAACTGGATAAGGAGTCAGGACCCATCAGTGTGCTGTATTCAGGAAACCCATCTCACGTGCAGAGACACACATAGACTCAAAATAAAGGGATGGAGGAAGATCTATCAAGCAAATGGAAAACAAAAAAAGGCAGGGGTTGCAATCCTAGTCTCTGATAAAATAGACTTTAAACTAACAAAGATCAAAAGAGACAAAGAAGGCCATTACATAATGGTAAAGGGATCAATTCAACAAGAAGAGCTAACTATCCTAAATATACACGCACCCAACACAGGAGCACCCAGATTCATAAAGCAAGTCCTGAGTGACCTACAAAGGGACTTAAACTCCCACACAATAATAATGGAAGATTTTAACACCCCACTGTCAGCATTAGACACATCAACGAGACAGAAAGTTAACAAGGATATCCAGGAATTGAACTCAGCTCTGCACAAAGTGGACCTAATAGACATCTACAGAACTCTCCACCCCAAATCAACAGAATATACATTTTTTTCAGCACCACACCACACCTATTCCAAAATTGACCACATAGTTGGAAGTAAAGCTCTCCTCAGCAAATGTAAAAGAACAGAAATTATAACAAAATGTCTCTCAGACCACAGTGCAATCAAACTAGAACTCAGGATTAAGAAACTCACTCAAAACCGCTCAACTGCATAGAAACTGAACAACCTGCTCCTGAATGACTATTGGGTACATAATGAAATGAAGGCAGAAATAAAGATGTTCTTTGAAACCAAAGAGAACAAAGACACAACATACCAGAATCTCTGGGACACATTCACAGCAGTGTGTAGAGGGAAATTTATAGCACTAAATGCTCACAAGAGAAAGCAGGAAAGATCCAAAATTGACACCCTAACATCACAATTAAAAGAACTAGAAAAGCAAGAGCAAACACATTCGAAAGCTAGCAGAAGGCTAGAAATAACTAAAATCAGAGCAGAACTGAAGGAAATAGAGACACAAAAAACCCTTCAAAAAATTAATGAATCCAGGAGCTGGTTTTTTGAAAAGATCAAAAAAATTGATAGACCACTAGCAAGACTAATAAAGAAGAAAAGAGAGAAGAATCAAATAGATGCAATAAACAATGAAAAAGGGGATATCACCACTGATCCCACAGAAATACAATCTACCATCAGAGAATACTACAAACACCTCTAGGCAAATGACCTAGAAAATCTAGAAGAAATGGATGAATTCCTCGACAAATACACCCTCCCAAGACTAAACCAGGAAGAAGTTGAATCTCTGAATAGACCAATAACAGGTTCTGAAATTGTGGCAATAATCAATAGCTTACCAACCAAAAAGAGTCCAGGACCTGATGGATTCACAGCCGAATTCTACCAGAGGTACAAGGAGGAACTGGTACCATTCCTTCTGAAACTATTCCAATCGATAGAAAAAGAGGGAATCCTCCCTAACACATTTTATGAGGCCAGCATCATCCTGATACCAAAGCCTGGCACAGACATAACCAAAAAAGAGAATTTCAAACCAATATCCTTGATGAACATTGATGCAAAAATCCTCAATAAAATACTGGCAAACCAAATCCAGCAGCACATCAAAAAGCTTATCCACCGTGATCAAGTGGGCTTCATCCCTGAGATGCAAGGCTGGTTCAACATATGCAAATCAATAAATGTAATCCAGCATATAAACAGAACCAAAGACAAAAACCACATGATTATCTCAATAGATGCAGAAAAGGCCTTTGACAAAATTCAACAACGCTTCATGCTAAAAACTCTCAATAAATTAGGTATTGATGGGACGTATCTCAAAATAATAAGAGCTATCTATGACAAACCCACAGCCAATATCATACTGAATGGGCAAAAACTGGAAGCATTCCCTTTGAAAACTGGCACAAGACAGGGATGCCCTCTCTCACCACTCCTATTCAACATAGTGCTGGAAGTTCTGGCCAGAGCAATCAGGCAGGAGAAGGAAATAAAGGGTATTCAATTAGGAAAAGAGGAAGTCAAATTGTCCCTGTTTGCAGATGACATGATTGTATATCTAGAAAACCCCATTGTCTCAGCCCAAAATCTCCTTAAGCTGATTAGCAACTTCAGCAAAGTCTCAGGATACAAAATCAATCTACAAAAATCACAAGCATTCTTGTACACTAATCACAGACAAACAGAGAGCCAAATCATGAGTGAACTCCCATTCATAATTGCTTCAAAGAGAATAAAATACCTAGGAATCCAACTTACGAGGGATGTGAAGGACCTCTTCAAGGAGAACTACAAACCACTGCTCAATGAAATAAAAGAGGATACAAACAAATGGAAGAACATTCCATGCTCATGGGTTGGAAGAATCAATATCGTGAAAATGGCCATACTGCCCAAGGTAATTTATAGATTCAATGCCATCCCCATCAAGCTACCAATGACTTTCTTCACAGAATTGGAAAAAACTACTTTAAAGTTCATATGGAACCAAAAAAGAGCCCACATCGCCAAGTCAATCCTAAGCCAAAAGAACAAAGCTGGAGGCATCCTGCTACCTGACTTCAAACTATAAGACAAGGCTACAGTAACCAAAACAGCATGGTACTGGTACCACAACAGAGACATAGATCAATGGAACAGAACAGAGTCCTCAGAAATGATGCTGCATATCTACAACTATCTGATCTTTGACAAACCTGACAAAAACAAGAAATGGGGAAAGGATTCCCTATTTAATAAATGGTACTGGGAAAACTGGCTAGCCGTATGTAGAAAGCTGAAACTGGATCCCTTCCTTACACCTTATACAAAAATTAATTCAAGATGGATTAAAGACTTAAATGTTAGACCTAAAACCATTAAAATCCTACCAGAAAACCTAGGCAATACCATTCAGGACATAGGCGTGGGCAAGGACTTCATGTCTAAAACACCAAAAGCAATGGCAACAGAAGCCAAAATTGACAAATGGGATCTCATTAAACTAAAGAGCTACTGCACAACAAAAGAAACTACCATCAGAGTGAACAGGCAACCTACAGAATGGGAGAAAATTTTTGCAACCTACTCATCTGACAAAGGGCTAATATCCAGAATCTACAATGAACTCAAACAAATTTACAAGAAAAAAACAAACAACCCCATCAAAAAGTGGGTGAAGGACATGAACAGACACTTCTCAAAAGACGACATTTATGCAGCCAAAAAACACATGAAAAAATGCTCAACATCACTGGCCATCAGAGAAATGCAAATCAAAACCACAGTGAGATACCACCTCACACCAGTTACAATGGCCATCATTAAAAAGTCAGGAAACAACAGGTGCTGGAGAGGATGTGGAGAAATAGGAACACTTTTACACTGTTGGTGGGACTGTAAACTAGTTCAACCATTGTGGAAGTCAGTGTGGTGATTCCTCCGGGATCTAGAACTAGAAATACCATTTGACCCAGCCATCCCATTACTGGGTATATACCCAAAGGACTGTAAATCATGCTGCTATAAAGACACATGCACACGTATGTTTATTGCGGCACTATTCACAATAGCAAAGAATTGGAACCAAGCCAAACGTCCAACAACGATAGACTGGATTAAGAAAATGTGGTACATATACACCATGGAATACTATGCAGCCATAAAAAATGATGAGTTCCATATCCTTTGTAGGGACATGGATGAAACTGGAAAACATCATTCTCAGTAAACTATCGCAAGGACAAAAAACCAAACACCACATGTTCTCACTCATAGGTGGGAACTGAACAATGAGAACTCATGGACACAGGAAGGGGAACATCACACTCCGGGGACTGTTGTGGGGTGGGGGGAGGAGGAGGGACAGCATTAGGAGATATACCTAATGCTAAATGACGAGTTAATGGGTGCAGCAAAACAACATGGCACATGGATACATATGTAACAAACCTGCACATTGTGCACATGTACCCTAAAACCTAAAGTATAATAATAAAAAAAAGAGAAAAATAAAATAAATAAAAAAGGCAAATAAAAAAAATAAAGTTGACCTGATTTTTAAAATTACATAATGAAATGACCTTTTTCTGTTATCTATATTTATAAGCAGAAGTATACTTAATTTTAATTAGTAATTATTCCCACTTTTCAGATTATTAAGACAGCTTAGCTATAGCCACCCAATTCCATTGTCCTTATAGCCATTATTTCAGCTCTACTATTCTTCTCATCTAAACATAGCAAATATGTTTTCTCCACAAATAAACCATACCACTAGTTCATAAAGCTTACCACTGGTAACTTTTATAAATTACATAGCTATCTTTTTTCAGGAACTGTCTATACTTCATCTACCTGCAATGACAGGTTTCTCATTGTCAAGGCAGCAAGTGATTCAACTCCAAAATTTAACTTTAAATTTGCTTGTTTGATCATTTCTGACTTCAACATTCAAGTTGAATTACAAAGGAAATGGAATATGAAACATAGATAAGCATGAAGGAAATTTACAGGGGCTGCTGGAATCAGTGTTCTTGAAATGGAGGAAAAGGAATGAGGATTATGAATACAGAAAATCTGAGTGCTATTCAGTTGCAACAAATGCTCTGCTGACACCACAAGGATTTCTGAAACTAGGGTACACTTCAGAGCTGTCCTAAATTGAGAGGAGGACTTCCATACTCCTATGTTTTTAGGCCATTGGAGGGGTCTGCCCACAGAAAGAGTCATGACATTGGGAAAAGTAGTTTTCTACAGCTGAGACAATGCTAAAGAGAGCTTACAGCTAAGACTTGTTAATCGGCAAAATTTGAGTAGGGAGCTACAATGACACCTTCATGCGAGAAAAAACATCTGGGTGGCATATTATAACCTCCACCATATTTACTTATTTTTTTTTCCTTTTAAGTAAAGTATCCTTAAAATTAATAGAGTTATCATTCTTAAGGATCTACAAATTAAAATACATATTCTGGTTCTACAGAGTCCACTGACTAGTTGGCAAGAAGTGGAAGTAGGCAGGCAATAAAAATACTGTAGTGTGAACGTTTATATTATTACTAAGCTGGAACTTTTCTCTTCTGGAAAGTGCCCCTGCCTCCATCTGCCTTAAAAATAAAAGCGCCTGTGCCTACATAAATTTAATGTTTACTCCAAGAAATCTTCACCCAAGAAGTTAGGATTATGAACTAATAAATAACTTTACTGTTTGCTTGAAGAAATTATTGCAACAAAAGTATCTGAGAAAACTATTTGCTCACATCTGAGCAAACAACTGTCAAGACAACATTTTTCACACCCAAAGAAACAGCTCAGTTATTACAACAGTTCCATCTAGTCTTCAAAATCTTCACCCTTCTTTGTCTAGCAATCCTATACTATTGTGTGAAAACTTTATTCAGTTCCAAAACATTCCCCAACTCTAAAGACCCAATTTAAGCCACTTGAGCTAATAGTTTAAAATCCCATAAATACCCTTCACTAACATCCTGTCTTTGAGAAACTATTGAGACTGTGTCCATGTAGTGTTCTTTGTTGCTGCACAAATTTAATGAACTAAGATTTGCTTAATCTACAGATGTTTTGGTGGTTTGTGGAAGAGACTATAATTATCCATTCTGGAAATCACTTTAAGAACCTTTTAAGATCTTCTTGGCATGGTTGAAGATCCTCAATTCAGAAACAGTGCATTATCATGTCATCTAATAAGTATCCTATATGGGAACCTTTCCGACCACAATAGTAAATTATGCCCCACATTTAGCCTGAGCTATGATTTCTATTGTCTATATCAGTTATAGCCTACAGACTATAATTGTTCATTTATGTCTATGTCTTCTTTGCTGCCACACCAGCAGTGTCAGATAAGACAAAGACAATATGATCCCCACAACTGAAAACATTTACTATTTACTTCTTTAGAAACAACATTACTGATCTGTTATTTCAAACCTGATGGCTGAGTTTATCTCCTGAGAATGGAGGAATCACTCCTCTATAAATCATTTGCTTATGAGCTCATGAATTGAAAACTCTTATCTTTGTTAAAAACCACGTCAGTAGCAACACTCTAACTTTTCTCTCTGTTTGTCCTTGTCACTTTTTGTTTTGAGTCTTTTTAAGAGGGAGTTTATAGAGTAGAGTGGGCATAGTTCCAAGCAGTCTGTCCCTTAAGATGGCCCCAGTGCTCATAAGATAAAAAAGTCTTATCATGTGTTAATCCTTACTAGGCAAACTTTGTCTTCCTTAATGTTTCAAATTTAATGAAGAGTTTCCTATGTCTTGTATTTTTTTATTTGTTTTCTACTTGTCTAGATCAGGAATTGCCGAATTATGGCCTGTAAGTCACACCTTTATTTTATGTGTATAGCTATGAATTTACTTGGTTGCCTCTGTTCAGTGCTGGAGGTTTCACTGCACTACAGTTGGTGATGGTTGGTCTTTGGCCAGATTCTGGAGACACTTGATTTTACAAACACCATTTTTACCTACTGCAGTTCTCTTAAAGTCTTATTAGTCTCTCCACCAAACAGAGCTTTCTTCATGTTTTAATTCATGTACACATCTCTCTGACATAATTTCACCAATAACAATTTGGAAATGCACTGCCAAGTTCAGGAATATTTTGATCTGAAGATGATTTTTCAATTTAGAACACAAAAGAGAAAACTCTCATGAAGAAATCCTTTTTATTATCTGTCTATACGAGTAACATAGAAAACCTCTTTGTCTCCATATTTCAGAGATTAATAATGTTACACCTTAATTTATTTTTTGTTATTTTCTTATATATGTTATTATTTCCTCTTTGATAAATTAAGTTTCTATAATGTGTACTGATACCAATTAACTGTGATATCCACAAGGCTTTTATCAATAGTATTATTCTTGGCTTCCATGGTCACTCCATGGTAAGAGCATAATATTTGACTAAAATTAACTTATGATTTTCCTAAAATATGCTGGCTGTGCGCAGTGACCAGACCTCGTGCTTGCTCACCCACACGCCCCTCGCCTGGCGCTCTGTACCTGGCTCTTAGCAGGCGTGGCATCCGGACTGGTAGCAAGAGTGGAGCGCAGCCTGCTAGGCCTAGTGGGCTGGGCAGAAGGAGCCCAGCGGCGCAAGCAATACTCACACAGAGATGCTGCAGCCCACACAGGTTTCTGGCTGGCACAGTGACACCCCAAGGATCCTGTGATAGTATTTTAAGCCCATCTGATCCTATTAGTCTTCTTGGGCAGTCATAACAAAATACCACAGATTGGATGGCCTAAAAAACAAGAAATCAATTTTCCCACAATTGTAGAGGCTAGAAGTCCACGATCAAGGTGCTTGTTTATTCGATTTCTGGCAAGGCCTCTCCTCCTCACTTGTACGTGGCTTCCATTTTATGTAACCTCACATGGCCTTTCCTCAGTGCACTAAGAGAGTGAGCAACCTCTCTGGTGTCTTTTCTTATAAAGACACTAGTCTTGTCGAAACAGAGTCCGACCATTATGACCGCATTTCACCATAATGACTTAATTAGAGGCTACATCTTCAAATATATTTAGGCTGGGAGTGAGAGCTTCAAAACCTTTTTTTTTTTTTGAGGAGTAGGGCACACATTTTCCATCCTAATGAGATCTTGTCTAACTCAGGCAGCAAATGAAGCACTGAGCCAACAAAGTTTAAGGTTTCCCCTAGCATTCAACACAAAGTAAAAACCAAACACCAGTATTTTCAGATCCACTTCACAACGAGAGAAAGGTAAAAGCAATTTACCTTACCTCACCCTACAGCGAACTAGTTTGTTCACAGCAAGAGGACTAGAAAAAACACAACAGTGCGGGTCAGGGCAGCCGACCGCTCTAGAGACCCAGTCCTCTGCGCGCGCCTTCGGCCCTGGCCCAGTCGCTGTGCGCAGAATCAGGCGACGCGCGCAGAATCACCCAGCGGCGCGCGCAGAATCAGTTCTGAGCCTCCTGGCTCCCGGCTCTCCCGCCTGTCACGGGTGTTTATCCCGCTGCTGGGCAACCTTTCCCGCGAAGGAGGCTGTGCCTTCATTCGGTCACGCCCCGGGCTGGGGAGGCTCCTCCCTGGTGCGCAGAAACCGCAGGGGCGGGGAGGAGCCGGGCTCTGCCTGCACCCGGGGGAGAGTGGGGCTGGCACCGCGCAAGGCGCCCTGTCTCCGGCGAGACTGATTTCGGCCTCCTGACCTCGGGACCCCTGACAGTGGAGTGTCAGAGACGGAGGAGGATTTAGTGATCTTGTCCAACCCCCGCCCGCTTTTCACAGGTTGGGGAGATGGGCGCCTGGAGAACGAAAATCCAGTTATCACAATTGACTCCAGAAGAGAGAAACTAACAGAACAATAACAATGGAAGAAATTGAGAACATTATCTAAAAGCTATCATCCTGCCAAACTCCAGGCTCAGATTGTGTTACGGGTTAAAAAAAGTCAGCCCTTCATGAAAACGAAAGACCTTAAGCAACACGATGGATTCAGAAGCTCATGAAAAGAGGCCACCAACACTAACATCTTCAGAACAAGATATATCACCTCATATTACAAATGTTGGTGAAATGAAGCATTACTTGTGTGGCTGCTGCGCAGCCTTCAACAACATCGCAATCACATATCCCATTCAGAAGGTCCTCTTTGGACAACAGCTGTATGGCATCAAAACCCGGGATGCAATATTTTAGTTGAGAAGGGAAGGATTTCGAAACTTGTGTCCTGGAATCCTTCCCCCATTGATGCAGAAGACAACTACACTTGCACGTAGGTTCGGTCTCTATGAGGATTTATCCTGCCTTCTCCACAAGCATGTCAGTGCTCCAGAGTTTGCAACCTGTTGCGGGGCGGCAGTGCTTACAGGGAGAACAGAAGCAATTTTCACTCCACTAGAAGTAGTTCAGACATTGATTCAAGACCACAAGCATCATGACAAATTTACCAACACTTATCAGGCCTTCAAGGCACTGAAATGTCATGGAATTGGAGAGTATTATCGAGGCTTGGTGCCCATTCTTTTCCAGAAGGGACTCAGTAATGTCTTGTTTTGCGGCCTTTGAGGTCCTATTAAGGAGCACCTGCCTACAGAAACGAGTCACAGTGCTCATTTGGTCAATGATTTTATCTGTGCAGGTCCATTGGGTGCCATGTTGGGATTCTTGTTTTTTTCCAATTAATGTTGTAAAAACTCGCATACAGTCTCAGATTGGTGGGGAATTTCAGTCTTTCCCCAAGGTTTTCCAAAAGATCTGGCTGGAATGGGACAGAAAACTGATAAATCTTTTCAGAGATGCCCATTTGAATTACCATCGGTCCCTTATCTCTTGGAGCATAATCAGTGCAACTTATGAGTAAAGGTTATATGAAAAAAAACAACAGTTAAGTGCCATTTATCAACTGAATAGACCTAAGAGGAATGCAGTTTGGCCTCTTTCTTAGTTGGCCAAATACAAGTCGGTGTCATAACTCCAGGCCACAGTAAGTTATGGGCAAAGCTGTTTTGCTTAAGCCTCAATAAAACAGAATAAAAGATTCCAATAAGAAAATATGAGGGATTTGTTTGTTTTGTTTTCTGGTTTTTTGTTTTGTTTTGTTTTTTTGTTTTATCATTACCTAAGAGCCTTAGGCTAATTGCCTAGTAAATAGCTGTCCATCTGATGGCCTTTGATAGGGAACCTAATCCCCAAAATAGGATTATTTTTCTCAAACCAGTCTTGAAATCTTCTGCATTGAAACATAAGTGGCTGTGAACAGCCAGAGAGAAGGTCCTCAGGGGCCAGGGGCTCCTCAGGCTTCCTTTGTTACTCCATTGCTTGCTTCTCTGCCTTCAGGAGCAGCTGCAGAGGATAGTCTTCATTAAGCTCAAGCATATGACAATGGGGCAGAACAGAGAAGAAAAACAGCTTATTAGGTGTAGGCTTTTAATGATAAATTGCTTGTATTCGTTTTGAAACTAAGTACCTGTTGGATAGTTATTATACTATTTCTGTTTAGATATGGTAGATCAAGGAGCTATGAAAGTTCCCATTTTGCTTTCTAGGTTTGAAAGTTTTCTGTTTGATTTTGACTGTGACCTTCAACCCTTCCAAAATATCCTTATGTTGATTTTACTTATTTCATTGCCAAAAGATGAAGGGACTTAAATGTTGTTACAGGTGTTCCATCCTGTTAAGAAATTTTCGTATTAATTGTGTATAGATCAAATTCTGGTTAGCTTGGTTTCTTTGAATTATCAGGGCCATCTCAGCGAAGGTCTGTAGTTATTTTTCCCCTTGAGTAGGAGTTGGTCATATTCAAGCGTCCTATTCTCTTAAAACTCTTCTTTTAAAAAATAAACACTTCCATATCATTTTGTTTTGGAAGTCTGTTAATGCAATCCCACTTTTTTTCACCCTAGTTTCTAAATGTTACAGAGTAGGGAAAAGGCCCAGGATAGTTTTCACCACACAGTGTGGTGGCTGTCTTTTATTTTACCTTTGGAAATAGAGACTCCGTTAGGGTTTTGACATTTTGGGAACCCAATTTTACCGTTGTGTTAGTAAAACAATAAGATAGTTTGAGAGCATATGCTCTAAATGAAGACATTTGAAGAGTTAGTTTGAATTCTAAAAGTAGGCAATAGCCAAACAGCATTCTCATGCCTTAATAGACAAAAACTTCTTTGTCAAAGGAATTGGAAAATGTGAAAATATTTTTTCCAGATAAAGCAAAATGACTCATATGCCACTTCCAATTGACTAATGAAATATAAGAGACAAACTGAAAGAGTGGATTATGAATCTTAAAACCGTTTCTGTAAAGATTTATTTCCAGCATCTGGCATGATGGTAGGTTTCTTGTTAACCAGTTTTTCTTCCTTCTAGGTAACTGCATGTGAATATTTGCACATACTGACCAAAATAAAATCAGGGCCTCAACTTGGTAGTTTACTGAAAGTTTCTGGGCAAATAGTCCATAAAAGCTGTTTACCTCTAAATGCAGTATGGCCAGTTAAATACAGTGAACATCCTTCCTTCAGCTGTAAAGGATGAAGCATATTAAGCATTAGCCAGGCAGTAATGAAGCTAAGTAACCATAGAGCACCTCTGTCTGACAATATTGTGCTGGATATTGCAGTTTACATTCAAGGTGTAGATGTAAGGATTTAAAAAAAATAATTTGGCACCAAATAAAGATGAGTAGCATCCTTTGACCTATTAAACAGAGTCAGGATTTGAAGGGAGTTGAATTTGAGAAATCAATGAATAAAGGCACCTTGGTGCCTGACCCACTCATTCATGTGCGTGACTCTGAGCACTGACAAGCGTGTCCAGCTACTCAGCACAGGGCAGGTGGGTTAGCCTGGGCTAATATCTTGGCCCTGGGAATAGACACCACTGGGCCTTTGGTTTTCTTGGGCTTCCTTTTGTCTTTACAAACTCCATACAGATGGTAGAATTCTGAGTTCTAAAGCACTTTTGTGAAATACAAGCTAAGTAAGAATTCTAAGGAAAACGCTTTGGTTTCTGCTGTCTCAAATAAGTGATATTTAAAAACAATTATTAATAAATACTTTTAATGGTTTTTAACTCAGTATTTTTTTTTTATTTCTTTGTCACTCTTTACAGCTTTTGAAGACCAAACTGCAAACACATTACCAGGGATGGTTTTGTGTTGTCCTATAGACTTCTTAAATTTGACAAAAAAATTCAACAGAACTTGTAACCAACAGCTTTGTCTGAACTTGAAGTCAAAATGTATTGTTAGTAAGAGATTCTAACTATTGTTTTTACCTTCAATGTGAACTAGTGTGGTAATAATTTTGAAAAGGCTGGCCGGCACGGTGGCTCATGCCTGTAATCCCAGCACTTTGGGAGGCCAAGGTGGGTGGATCACTTGAGGTCGGGAGTTCGACCAGCCTGGCCAACATGGTGAAACCCCATCTCTACTAAAAATACAAAAAATTAGCCAGGCATGGTGGCCAATGCCTGTGATCCCAGCTACTTGGGAGGCTGAGGCAGGAGAATCGCTTGAACCCAGGAGGCAGAGGTTGCAGTGAGCCAAGATCTCACCACTGCACTGCAGCCTATGCTACAGAACAATACCCTGTCTCAAAAAAAAAAAAAAAAAAAAATTAAAGGGCAAACATGATTGAATACCTGAATAGCTTTAAAAGTGGCCTTTCTGTTATGTATGTGGCACAAATGGCTCATGAGTGCAGGACACTTATGGTCTTGTGTCCTATACTTCACGTCCGATGCCACCAGAAATGTTATGAATTCTGTATTTAACACACTGAGAGTGATATGAGCCCTCATGACTGCACCACAGAGTAAACACAACCTTTATATGGTGGCAAAATTCGAACCAATGGCAAAGAAGTTAAAAACCTTGAAAAAAAATTAGATGAATGGCTAACTAGAATAACCAATGCAGAGAAGTCCTTAAAGGACCTGATGGAGCTGAAAACCACGGCACGAGAACTATGTGACGAATGCACAAGCCTCAGTAGCCAGTGTGATGAACTGGAAGAAAGGGTATCAGCGATGGAAGATGAAATGAATGAAATGAAGTGAGAAGAGAAGTTTAGAGAAAAAAGAATAAAAAGAAATGAACAAAGCCTCCAAGAAATATGGGACTACGTGAAAAGACCAAATCTACGTCTGATTGGTGTACCTGAAAGTGACGGGGAGAATGGAACCAAGTTGGAAAACACTCTGCAGGATATTGTCCAGGATAACTTCCCCAATCTAGCGAGGCAGGCCAACATTCAGATTCAGGAAATACAGAGAACGCCACAAAGATACTCCTCGAGAAGAGCAACTCCAAGACACATAATTGTCAGATTCACCAAAGTTGAAATGAAGGAAAAAATGTTAAGGGCAGCCAGAGAGAAAGGTCGGGTTACCCACAAAGGGAAGCCCATCAGACTAACAGTGGATCTCTCGGCAGAAACTACCAGTCAGAAGAGAGTGCAGACCAATATTCAACATTCTTAAAGAAAAGAATTTTCAACCCAGAATTTCATATCCAGCCAAACTAAGCTTCATAAGTGAAGGAGAAATAAAATCCTTTACAGACAAGCAAATGCTGAGAGATTTTTGTCACCAACAGGCCTGCCCTAAAAGAGCTCCTGAAGGAAGCACTAAACATGGAAAGGAACAACCGGTACCAGCCACTGCAAAAACATGCCAAATTGTAAAGACCATCAAGGCTAGGAAGAAACTACATCAACTAACGAGCAAAATAAGCAACTAACATCATAATGACAGGATCAAATTCACACATAACAATATTAACCTTAAATGTAAATAGGCTAAATGCTCCAATTAAAAGACACAGACTGGCAAACTGGATAAAGAGTCAAGACGCAACAGTGTGCTGTATTCAGGAAACCCATCTCACGTGCAGAGACACACATAGGCTCAAAATAAAGGGATGGAGGAAGATCTACCAGGCAAATGGAAAACAAAAAAAGGCAGGGGTTGCAATCCTAGTCTCTGATAAAACAGACTTTAAACCAACAAAGATCAAAAGAGACAAGGCCATTACATAATGGTAAAGGGATCAATTCAACAAGAAGAGCTAACTATCCTAAATATATATGCACCCAATACAGGAGCACCAGATTCATAAAGCAAGTCCTGAGTGACCTAGAAAGAGACTTAGACTCCCCTACAATAATAATGAGAGACTTTAACACCCCACGTCAACATTAGACAGATCAACGAGACAGAAAGTTAACAAGGATACCCAGGAATTGAACTCAGCTCTGCACCAAGCGGACCTAATAGACATCTACTTTATACTATTTCAACAGAGGTGGATAAACTTAATAGTATTTTATAATCATTTTCAAATTATTTACTAAGATATAAGAAAATAAAAATTAAAAATTAGCAAGATTGTGTAAAATCATTTTGATGTATTCTACCTCAAAAAAGTTACATTTTTAAAAATAAATACAAAATGTAGAGAAGCTGTACAACTTTATTTTCATAATTTCTATTTAAGCACTTTTTAAATGATCTATACATATTTTTAAACTTTGTTGTAATATTGGACAAAAATAAAATCTGAGGAGACAAGTACATTAGTATAATAATATGATGATTAAATCCTTATCTTTAAAATAAAATTCAAGTCCATTGTAGATCATGGAGGACATCCAATAAGTTATAAATAGTTATGAAACAGAGTATTTGCTCTCAGAAACAAAATGTAGTAACATCGAGTATAAATAAAACATTAAAATTAAAAATATTAAAGGGTTAAAAAGATTACACCATATACAATTAATTAACAAATTAAAATTTCAGGCAATAATTCTCTGAGAATGGCAATAACTCGAGGAACTAAATAGTTCAGGAATGACTTCAGGGAAAGTGGTTGGACTTCAATTAGGCCTTGAAAGATTTATAGGTTTGGACGATGAAGTTGAATGGTGGTGACAAACAAATGTTATTAAAAGAGAAGTGCAAAGTCAAAATTGTGCACAATAGTTTGAAATTTTTTTTTAAATTGATTAAATCAGAGTTTGTTTGAGGAAGTAGTAGAGGCCACAATTTAAAAGATACTGTGAGATAAAATAACAATGCTTTAAATAATTAACTAGTTTACACATGACATTAAAAGCAATGAACAATAATTAAAATTTTTTGAAAAAGTGAGTGGCATGATGAAAAAATATTCTTTAGGACAATTTAAAATGAATCAGTTTCATAGGAAGAACTGAGCATTGTTATAGTCATGTATTATTTATCTGTATTATGTATCCTGTTGATTGTTATTCTCTAGATATGTGGTAAAGCAATTTATTTGGAATATCATTTACTATCCCAGATGTTGGTAGTTTTTGTGTACTGTGAGTTTGTCATGAGAATATGCAACTAATAGGCAAAAATTCAGCACAAATATGACAGGGTTACTTAATATCATAATCTTTACTCCATCTTTTTCCAGATATTTTAAAAACTGCAAAAGATGAATTTGAATTGAAATTCTCAGACTGTGTGGGTAGGAGTAAAATTGGCTAGAGGACTGTGGAGGCAATTCAAATGAGATAAACGAATGTGTTCATTGGATCCATGTAGGATTGAGATGGAGAAGATAGACTTGAAATACATTGTACAGACAAAGAGAACAGAAGTTTGGATTAAATGGATGTGGCCAAAAGGGAGAGGTATGAGTTTGAGGTGAACTCAAGTATTCTAGCTTGAATAACAGACTGAATGACCATGCCACCAAATGAAAGGTTAATTATTGAAGTTGAGATTAATTTTAGGAGAAACAATAAGTAGCTTTTCAGTATGCTGTGCTTAGAGAAAATTGTGGCATGAAGAAAACTCTGGGAACCCTCAACAGTTGAGAGATAATTATTGGAAGAAGCTATGAAGAAGACTGAACAGGAGCGGTTATAGAAAGTTATGAGGAGAACCAGGAGAGCACAGATCTCATGTGAGCTAAAAGAGGAGTGTTTCACTGAGAAATGAGTAATGAATGATGTTGAATGTGGCGGAGATGCCCCATAACATAATGTCTGCAAAATAATGAAGCATTCTAGTGAAGTATTAATTTAATGAGGCCCTTAGGTACAGTTTATAGGAAATTGGTGAATGTTTTTCTTTGAGGAAAAAAAATCCTTGATTTATATTCATTACAATGCACTGCAAGGATAGGATGCTCTATTTATTGTAATAAATTGTCTCTAGTGCACATTGAACTTCCCAGTTAATTAAATAACACCGTAATTCATTTCTATTTATGTTTTAGTGTTTTCCCTGGTGGAATCTAAAACATCCTTAATATCTTGGATCAGAATGTATAGTGCATTTTTGGAGCTACATTAACTCTTTCCTCTTCAATCAATGCATCTAAGGCAATAATACACGTGGTAAAGCCTACAGATGTAGGCAAATTGGGCCCATCGATCTGTATGATCAAGGACAGTTTTACATTAATTGTAAAAATGACCTCCTAAGATAGTCAGTTCTCTTAATGTGTAAATTACTTCCTGCGAGAATTAAATCATTTTTGAGTCAACAGTAATGTTTGCAGGTCATGATTAGTTATTGACATAGGCCAAGTTTACATAATATCCACAAAAGAAATGTTAAAAAGAGAGAATAGTGGGATTTTAATTCATACAGACATTAGCATATATAAATTTGCACACACACATGCACACACACACACACATGCACACACACACACACAGAGACATAATTAGAATGTAAGATAACAAGGTTCCAAATTTCCTGTTCTCTTCTGACCAAGTTTCTTTGTTCATTACCTGATTGAATAGTAGATAACAAATTGATTTAACAAACGTACATTCATTGTGTACTATGATCCTACACTATTCTATACTCTGGGGATACAGCAGGAAACATAGCATATATTTCCCCTCATCATAAGGCTTATAATTAGTAGGTGTTAAAAATAAATGGAATAAGTAAATAAAAATATTAGTAAGTGGCATGAAGGACCTAAAATAAAGGAATTTAACAGAAAGTAATGAGTTGATAGTGTTTAACGTAAGCTGGATAATATATTTTAATTGCCCATTCATCATCCACCCTGTTACTCCATCTCCACATAACCCCAGTGATTATGTATCTAACCTCCTGACCTCATGCAAACACTGGTCACAGGGGAAGATGATTCCTTTTAGAGCTCCAGCACACAGACAGTAGGTAGTTGAGTACTAGGTTAATACACCAAGGTGTCTGAATGAAAAGTCTGTACTGTTAACCAGTATTTTGTTTCTAACAGGCCAGACATCTATCAATAACAATAAATGAAAGAACTCCTCCTTAACTTGAATATTTTGAAATGTAAAAAAAAAAACTATGTGTTTAAAGCTAGTAAGAACTTAAAAAACTTATAATTAAAATGATATTAATTTTCATTAAGGACATATGACACTTATTTTTCTGTATTTTTCCTATGGTATGTTGATACATTTTTGTCCCTTTATAGTTCTGTATTGGGGATCATTTCCTTGTATTAGGCCTGCATTAATATTTTAAAATAATATTATCTCTATATTGCTTTACACATTTTATTAAAATTATCTACAATTTGTGACACATAGAAACAGGCCACAGTTTATTAAAATTAATTCTACTGTATTGTTAGAGCTTCTATCCAGTAAAAAGTCTAAAACTAATAATAATTGGTGAACAGCCCATTGTTTTTCACTTTTATGATAATATAGCTTTCCACAGATTCTATCTTTTGTTCATCTGTATTCTCTGCAATCCCTGTAGCAGCAGAAGAGTTTATGCTACTTGGTGCACAAAAGTAACTTCCAGTTTCAGTTAGTTGAATAGAAATATGAACTCTGTCGCACTTTCTCTGTAATACTGCTCAATATTCCCTCTAATAACAGCAAGGTATGGGTTTGCTGTTTACTCGTTTCTAATATGCAGGGTACACTAACATCTAGAAGAAAGAAGAGGTTACTGAGAATGAAGGACTCGTGGACATCTATACACTTTAACAATGAAAGTACCTCTCTTCTTTAAAGGGTTTCGTATTTATGCCATTAAACCTGTCTGTAAAACTAGTTTACATATGTGATTTTGTATGTGGTCAAGTTAGCATTAGTTCTATCAAAGTCCCCCTTTTTCTATCTTCTGACAACAGGCTCTTATTTTAAGACCATGGGAGTAAGCATAAATGTCAATGGAACCATTCACTGTTTCTTGGATTCAGTTCCATTACTGGCTGCAATTCTTTACTCCTTCTGGATTCATACTCTTTGCTATGTGATCCTTTAGTTCCTTTGCAAGAAGGATCTTAAAGAAGTGCAGTATATTTACTATCATTTCACTTAACTTTGGATTTGGTCATGTGAATTGCTTTAATGAATAAAATGAAGTAGAATAGACAGTGTGCTAGATAGAATCCTAGACCCAAAGAAGCCTTGCATGTTTCTTCTTGCCATCTTGTGACTCTGCCATCACCATGAGGAGAGCATGTCTAAGCTAGAAGGAGGATGAGAGATGTGTGGAGCAGAGCTGAGCTGACTAGACCAGATGAACTGTCCTTTGGACTTGTGAGCTTAATAAATGCCTATGTATTGAGGTGTTATGGTTGGCTCTTTATGCAGCATTATTTTGTTTACAGTTAAGTGATACACATCCCATATATCTAGTCTCGATGATAAGTTAAATATGAACAATGGAACAGAAGTAGGCTAATCTGAGTCCTTCCCTGGCATTTTATGTACCAAAACAGAGAAAAATCATCCTTCATCATCTAGGATCACTATGGTGTATGGATCCTGCATATTTTTATTGTCCCTGTAATAAAGAGAAAAGCACCCATAGTAGTGGAAAATGATGTTGACAAAAAGGGATAGGCAGAGTTAGAGACAGAAAAAGAGAGATTTCCAACATTTTTGTCCCTAGAGTCTGTTATTCTTAATACCATTTCCATTCTCTTTTTCAGTGGTGAAAAAGCCTGAGCAATATTGCAAGACACATACCACAAAACGTGAAACTGCTTGGGTTAAGGCCCTGACAGTTGCCAGATCCTGAGCTAGAAAGACAAGTTTCCTCCGTCTTTTCTCTGCAAGAGATTCAAACCAATGACTGCACGGTGGTTTAATCTTTTCCCCTCTTATTTACACTACATTAATGATGTTTTATTTTTAAGTCTTTAGAGCATCTAGAATTATATTATTTATATATAATATGGAACTCAAATTTTGTTTAGTCCTTGTGTATAGACAATTATCCTAATATAGTTTGTTAAATAGAATGTTCTATATCTTCAAAATGACAACCTTGTAATATATTAAATATCATATATGCTTAGGTTTGTTTTGCTTTTCAATTGTGTGTTTTATCTTTGCCCTGCCTTCAGCTGATACCAATTGTTTTAACTACTGTATTTTTGTACTTGATAGACATGTTTTTACATATTTATAGAAATATTTGTTATGACCATTTCTCCACCATTCTTCTTTTTCACTTTAAAAAAATATTCTTAATAATTTCTCTTGGCTAAATTTTAGAGTCAGCTTGACAAGTTATTTAAAAGGTTTTCTGTGTTGAATTTATAAACTACTATGGTGACAATAGATGCTTTTATAATATTAAATCTTCATATCCAGGAATATATTCTCTCCATTCCTTCAGTTTCTATTTTATTTTCTTTTGTAGCCTCATAGATTTATTCATGTCATTCTTATACATCATTTCTTAAAAATAATTACATTTCGAAAGCTTAGTAGAAAAATGCTGGTTGAATTTTGTCTGCTACCCTTTGTGAGCGAAGTAATGTACAAGAATACAACAGGCTTCGACTTAAGGAGGCCATTTGAAAGCAAAAAAGAGAGGGAATTATATTACTTTTCTAATAAAGGTTATTTTGCCTCTGGTCAATGCTTCTAGATAGCTGACAAGTGGGGAGACTCGAAATAGTGATATTTGGGAAAGCCAGAGGGATATGGGGAAACCTAGTTCTTCCAGACTTATTCTTAAGCTATTCCCTTGTGAATTATTCTTTCAGCAAATAAAATCCTCTTGGAAGTATCCTGGGGGACATAAAGCCAATTAATACTGTTTTTCCAAGGGAGTATGTTGTTTCGTGTTAGTCTATGATAGAAACCAAGACAGAAACTGTTGATTAGAAAGATGTGTGGTTGATTGGAAAGAAGAAAATCACAAGTTTAGTATCCAGACTCAAGCATTGCTGTCTCAGCAAGAAGTCTAATACTGAATGTTTGGCAATGGAGCCCTCCAGATTGAAAATGACACACGGTCATTTAAGTGTTAAGGGACAGGTATTGAGAAAGCGCAATTCCGGCAAAAATGAGTCCAATATTTTTCAACACATAACACATCGCCTTCGTGCTTAAAACTGGTTCATGGGAACATAGATATCTACGTATTACTTTCAAAATAAGAATCTGTTGTCCAGTTTAGTGCCATATGGACAGTATATAAAATAACACTCAAGCTAGGAAAACACAGCTAAAAGAAACTTTTCAGCCTATAGCTCTCTCCACCTCCAGGAACATGATTAAAAAATGGATGTACTATCACATCTCTGACAGTGTATGGAATATTTTTTCTGCCTATTATATTGCTTCCTATTTCCCTATTTTGGTATAAAAATTTTATGATTATTATGATTGCATTTTGTTCTGTGGTGGAAATTTTTGTCATTTGTTAAATAGTTTGCCATGTCAAGAGAAGACAAAAATTATGGATCCAAAAATAGAATGCTGGGGAAAAGTTTTACTGTTAAGTAGAAAACCCAGGTTAGGGTATATGAGATGAGGGTGAAGGATGGAAACAGAGTGTGTTCTTTAAAAGCAGAAACAAACAAACAGTCTCTATCCCATGTTTATATAACAAAGTCTCAGAGTGATGCTGATTGGCTAACAATATTTGGACAAAATGCTGAACATTTGGGTAAGTTCTTGTTTGCAGTTTTTCCAAGGAATGGTCTTTACAGTTCACATGAAATGACCAATACTGGTTTATAAAACTGTTTGTCATTTTATAAAAAGTAAAGTTTGACATAAGAATAGACATATAGGTAAATGAAATAGAATAGTGAGTTCAAAAATAGACATATACAGTATAGTCATTTGATTTTTGCCAATGTTGCCCAAGTAAATTAATGGGGAAAGAATAGCTTTTCTTTTCTTTTTTTTTTAAATTATACTTTAAGTTTTAGGGTACAAGTGCACAACGTGCAGGTCTGTTACATATGTATACATGTGCCATGTTGGTGTGCTGCACCCATTAACTTGTCATTTAACATTAGGTATATCTCCTAATGCTATCCTTCCCCCCTCCCCCCACCTCACAACAGTCCCCGGTGTGTGATGTTTCCCTTCCTGAGACCATGTGTTCTCATTGTTCAATTCCCACCTATGAGTGAGAACATGCGTTGTTTGGTTTTTTGTCCTTGCGATAGTTTGCTGAGAATGATGGTTTCCAGCTTCATCCATGTCCCTACAAGGGCCATGAACTCATCCTTTTTTATGGCTGCATAGTATTCCATGGTGTATATGTGCCACATTTTCTTAATCCAGTCTATCATTGTTGGATCTTTGGGTTGGTTCCAAGTTTTTGCTATTGATATCATCTTCATTACAGTAACCTCATCATGTTTTGAAATCAGGTAGTGTAAGTAGTCTGTTTTGCCATTCTCATTAAAAATAATCTTGGTTCTCTATTGCTTTTGTATTGTCATGTAAATTTAAGAATCAAATTGCCTATTGTTACAAAAATTATGTATCAATGTTGATTGAAATGTTTTTGGTGTATTTTTCACTGTGGGGAGAATAAACATCCTAATAATATAAAAAAAAGATAAAGTAAAGTTTTTACTTTTATTTGTAGATTAGGCAGCTGTGTTCAGATTAATTAGACGTATCACAAAGTGACACACCTAAGTTTGATTAAACAGGAAGTTCTTTATTCACAAGTTCTCTACTCATAGCTGTATACAGTAGTTAAGCATGAGCATGTCCCTTGGGAAGGGAAGACTACTATTTGCAGTTTTATGTGGGGCTATTTTATGTGAGATGCCAGGATATATTTTGGAAATATACAAAAACTCTATGGAATTCAATTCCAAAGGGACAACCAGAGAGCTACTATATTATTATTATTGTTTGTTTGCTTGCTTGCTTATTTCTTATTCGTTTTTATGGGTTTTACCTCTAGGCTTCGTCTCCACCTTTCTTGCAGTAATAGCACCTGTCTTCCTGAGCATAGCAGGGGATAGGTAATCTAGACTGGTATAATTATATTTTCCAAATTATCTGAGCAAGATGATTGGGCTGAGAATAGCATGTATGTCAATAACTCTCTGAGATTTTATATAGTGAAATCACTTGTTTATTCACTAAACAATTTTTAGTACCCACTATGTTATAGATAACGTTCTTGGTACACTAGGAACAGAGCAGTCACTAAAAAAGATAAAGAAAATTGTTATCCTCAGGGAGTTCATATTTTTGTGAGAAGATGCAGATAAAAATTAAAATATGTATATATATGTTTGTGTGTGCATGCACACGCACATGTGTATATATATGGAGAGAAAGAAGTGTTATGAAAAAAATAATCAGGAAACAAGGTAGGAGATTCTGAAGAGAAAAAGAAAATTTCAAATTTTAAAGAAGTGTGTGCCATACTAAGAATGTGAAATATGAATAAAACCTTGAAGAGAAGGACAAGAAACATTTTGGATATTTGAATCTGGATGAAATAAACCTCTTTAGTATTCAATGCAAATAACTGTGATGTCTGATATTTTACCAAATTTGCAAGCTAATGAGTTAGCCTGCCACAGTTTTGTGAATGCTGCTATAATATACAAGACTCCTGGATTAGAGACAAAGGGCAATTTATTACTCAGAGCAATAGCAGTGGTCACAGAATCATCATTTTTACATGTTTTCTCAAAGTCCTAATTCCCCTATGGTGATAGGAAGAATACCAGATTATATCTGTAAACAAGTAGGTGGCATTACAGAACAGGAACTCCAAGTTTAGGAATAACAAATATTTTATGATGGTCCTAAGCATGCCTTATCCTTGTTCTAAAGAGAGACACTATCTCCATTTTCCAAGGCTGTTCACTACACAAACATTCTAGAAATAAGTGTTTAGAACCAAGGGTCATCAGTGCTTCACTCTGTAACACATGCATAAAAAGGTTAGTTCTATTTCTGACTTTACATGATTTTAAGATACAAAACTACACAATCTTCTCCTTTGCTTAAACTAGCTGAAGCAGTTTGACTTACATTTCAAATGATTTAGCCCTCATGTATCTATCTATCTATCTATCTATCTATCTATCTATCTATCTATCCATCTATCCAGCTAGCTAGCTAGCTATACATGTTTACATATGTTTGTGAGTGCTTAAGCTCTTTTTTAAAGTATAGCCTGTGATGACCCATTATTTCTTTATGAAGTATCAATGGACATCTTCCTATCACTCTAAAAATAGAACTAGAAATACCATTTGACCCAGCCATCCCATTACTGGGTATATACCCAAAGGACTATAAATCATGCTGCTATAAAGACACATGCACACATATGTTTATTGCGGCACTACTCACAATAGCAAAGACTTGGAACCAACCCAAATGTCCAACAACGATAGACTGGATTAAGAAAATGTGGCACATATACACCATGGAATACTATGCAGCCATAAAAAAGGATGAGTTCATGTCCTTTGTAGGGACATGGATGAAACTGGAAAACATCATTCTCAGTAAACTATCGCAAGGACAAAAAACCAAACACCGCATGTTCTCACTCACAGGTGGGAACTGAACAATGAGAACTCATGGACACAGGAAGGGGAACATCACACTCCGGGGACTGTTGTGGGGTGGGGGGAGGGGGGAGGGACAGCATTAGGAGATATACCTAATGCTAAATGACGAGTTAATGGTTTCAGCACACCAACATGGCACATGGATACATATGTAACAAACCTGCACATTGTGTACATGTACCCTAAAACCTAAAGTATAATAATAAAAAAAGAAAAAAATATATCCAATTGTGCTATTAGGTGAATTGTCACTAGTGTGTATTAAATATTCACTGGTCCATCTTCTTTGCCAACCAGCCTAACATCAGACTTTTTAGGAAAGTCTTGGTATCTGTTCAATGTATGCCTTACCTACTGCTTTTATCATATTTTAGGTGACTCAGTCCTATAGAACTAGCAATTTCAAATTATAGTCAATTTTTTTTAGATACATAAAATTAAAATTGATCACATAATTTTAGCACATAGTAGCTCTCATGCATTTTCCAAAGAGCAATATCAAAAATATATATTTTAAAAATTATTAACATATTTTAAATGAGCTGTTAGTGAGTAATTAAAATGCCAACTTGGAAGAGTGGAGACAAAGGTTCTTCAAGGCCAGTTATATCCTTGTCTTCATAAAAAAGATTTATGGACATCACTACTTGCGGATATGCTAGTGTCATATGTTACATTATCTAAGTCAAACTTCCAGGGTTAAAATCCCAGCTGTACAGCTTACTAGTTTTGGTAAGTACTTATGTTATTATTAAGTACATAAAACACCTATTGTCTCAAAAATATCACAAGAACCAGACAATATGATTTGGTCCCTATCACTATTAGGTATATTCATATTCACTCCTTCAGTTCATTGTAAGAATGAGGAAACAGTGGGTATCAATAAAATATCACAAATTAAAAGTTAGTTAATATAATAAAACGTAAAACACACATAGTCTCTTTCACATTATTCAAAGGTCTTGAACTTAATAATAACATAATCACTTTACCACACTTACAAGTACTGTTAAAACCTGTCTGGAACTGGGTTCTGGATTTTACAACCTGTGTAATAACTAGGAGTAAGGAGAGACATTGCAAAAATAACCCAAAGATTTGAAGTTTGAGTAAGAATAAATAAGGAGGTAAGTAAGAACAATTTTGACGTTTTTAGCCAGGAGAAGAAAAGGGGGGTTAATAAAATATGTCAGTTGTGGGAAACTAATGCAGTATTTCCCATGCATGTGTGCTGTACTTAATATACCATGACAGCCTTAAGATTGTAGGCTGTCTATTATCTTATCACAATTTTGATAAGTATCTTTTTTTCTCCGCTAGAATGAGTATCTGGAAAACTTAATATATCACGTATGTGCAAGGTAAGTGACAGATATTCTGCCATCACCATTAAAATTTCAAATGTTTCCTATGTTGTAGAAATCAGCAAACTTTGTCTCAAAGCTTCCATGAATATAAGGCACTGGGCTCAAGAAAGCTGGGAATTTAAGATAGGTAAATAACGCCATGGAGGCCAAACCTCAGGATTTTAAAGATGATGGTTATCAACTTGCATTAGCCAATTTGCCCATATTTAAAACCTAAATTTACGTGTATCCTGGACGTGATAACATTTGCTGTTTTCCCAAGTGGCTTAAAACTTTTTCCCCTTTGTGTTGAGCGGGGCTCTGTGCCTTTCCCACAGCTATGTCGCTCCCCTCTTTCAAGTTTCCACCATTGAGGAAAGAATCATTTTTTCATAGCATCAAATAGATATTGAAGTAATTCTACTCAAAATTATCTAAAGTCTTCTTATTTCAGTTAACACAAAGGCAAAAATTTTAAATGGCCTGTAAGAACCTATGTAATCAGGCTCCATTCCCTATATGAGCTGCTCATCCTTTAGTCACCCCATTGCTCCTGCTGTCTAGCCAGAGGACCTCTCACTATTCTTAAAACAGGGTAAACAGTTCCAAGCTCACCTTTGCACATGCATTCTCAATGAGGACAAATCTCAACCCTCTCACATCGACACAACTCATTACTTTTCTTCTTTCAGCTCCTGCTCAATGTCTCCTAAGAATGAAACCTTCGAAGACCACCCTGCAGAAAATAGTAAGCCACCCCCTGCATATGCTATACCCTTACATGCTATACAATTATCTAGAGGACTTATCACCTTTTGAGTAACTATATATTTATTTACTTTCTTTTTATCTCTGCCACACATAAATTGCATGAAGGTAATTTTTGTATGTTTTGTTTACCCCTGTATGCCCAGTACTTAAAACAATGCCAGGCTAGGCATAATTATTCAATATTTATTTATTTATATTTGATTTGTTTCTTTGTTTGAAATAAGACCTCGCTCTGTCGTCTGAGCTGGTGTGCGGCAGCACGGTCATAGCTCTACTGCAGCTGTGAATTCCTGGATTCAAGTGATCCTCCCACCTCAGCCTCCTGAGTAGCTGGGCTACAGGCATGTGCCACCACACTCGGCTGATTTTTAATTTTTTCTGCATAGATTGGGTCTCACTATGTTGCTGAGGCTGGTCTCAAACTATTGACTCAAATGATCCTTCTGCCTCAGCCTCTCAAAGTATTGGGATTATAGGCATGAGCCACCACACCCAGCCTTGTCTGTTGAATAAATGAAAAATTGGAATAACAAATGAATGGTATTATCACCACTTTTGTATTTGTCTGATTTTCCTTATTAAAATTCAACTCCAAGAGGGCAATTTCTTTTTCAGTTATTTTTAACTAAACAAGCAGTGACTAATTTGTGTCTCTTAACTTTTGAGTTCTTTTTTTGTTTTGTTTTGTTTTTTTTGAGATGGAGTCTTACTCTGTAACCTAGGCTGGAGTGCAGTGGCGTGATCTTGTCTCACTGCAACCTCTGCCACCTGGATTCAAGCGATTCTCCTGCCTCAGCCTCCTGAGTAGCTGGGATTACAGGCACCTATCACCGTGCCTGGCTAATTTTTGTAGTTTTTAGTAGAGACGGGGTTTCTCTACCTTGGCCAGGCTGGTATTGAACTTCTGACCTCATGATCCACCCGCCTCAGCCTTCTAAAGTGCTGGAATTACAGCCGTGAGCCACTGCGCCCAGCCGACATTTGAATTCTTGACAATAAAGGGCAAAAATTAAGGAATACAATGAAAATATAAATGGTTTGATTGCATTTCAAGATAGTTCAGATGAGAATAGCTCTGGTCTTAATAAATAGACTCAAGAGCACAATGATAAGAATGTAGAGGGTCAATGTATCATAGGATACTCACTCAGTAATTAACAAGTACTTATTGAATGCTATGTTATGATAGACACTGTGCCATACTCTAAGGATATAATGGGAAGGAAGGCATTATCTACATTCTCAAAGGGCTTGCAGTAAGCCGAGGATACAGAAAAGTAATCAGGTGGCTGTTATAGTCTGATAAGATGTCCTATAGGAGGACACCTACTAGTCCAGTCATGGAGATAAAGGGAGTAACCCTGAAGGTCGTCATATAAATTATCATATAACACATTTTATGGATGAATAGTGTGGTTGCAGGGTTAAGCATGAAATATTTTGAAATACATATATATTCACACACTGAACTTTTACTAGTGTTAAGTTAAAAATAAACCCATGGGAAGAAAGAATGCAGCAAAAGGAAAATGTGTTGAAAAACTATAAAGATAGAAGTGTAGTACTGGACTAAACAGAAATCAAAAACCTAAAATTTAAACTAACAGTTGAGAGAAATTCCAAAACAGATTTAAACAATATACTTCAGAAAGGGTCAGAAATTTTCTCTGAGAGTAGTAGTTCAGTTAAGGTAGAAAACAGGTGCCTTAGTTAAATTTCTCTATACAAAACAGTTAGACAACCTGATCCTCTTCCCAGCCTGGCAATTTGGACAATTTTCTCTTTTTCAACCTAGTGTAACAGATTAATTTGGGACTCAGAAAATCTAGATTCAGCAGAAGGAAGCATAGGTACTATATTAAAGATGGATTAAATAAAATTCTATTTATTAAGTGGCATAGTAATATTAATTATTTCTCCAATTAGACTCTAAGAACACTAGAAATTGGGCTTCTGCATCCTATGCAGGAATTTATCAGGTTACTCTTTGGGAAAACTGACTAGCACCAAAGAAAAAGCTTATAATACTGAAACGACCCAGCCACAATAACCAAAAATAAAGCCATTGACTTCAGAAAGAGTTTCTTAAATAAAAGGAAAAAAAAAGTTTTAGTTTTTGGATACTGCCATCCAAAAACTAAAACAAAACAAATACATTTTAGTTTTTGGATATTATCATCTGACTATAGTTAAAATGGCTTCAAAATTCAATAGAAAATTATTTCTACATAGAATTATACCCAGATAAACTGTTAATCATGGGTAAGATTTGGAGGACATTTCCAGGCATACAAATTACTAGACACTAATATTCTATTGCATGACTGGAGGCTGTGGCTTGTGTTCCACCAAAACAAGGGAGACATTTGAATACAGAGGAAGATCTGTGATGCGTGATATAGTGGATCCATCTCAGAAATTAGGCAAAAGAAATTTTCTGGATAATGGAGGCTGACGAAAAGTCCACAGATAAGATCTGTGCCATGGTCTGGTAGACAACATAGCCAGGATTGGAGCAAGAAACAAAGAGCTGCAGAAGGGACACTTTCAAGAAGAAGATAAAATTGTACATGATCTGATTTGTTTGAGTGTATTTCAAGGAGATGCATTATTCATAGGTACATTGAAAAATAACCAAATGAATAAATAAAATGCTTGTTCCTTTCTGGGCAAAAAAAATCAAGATTTTATTTAAAAAACAAATAAAATAATATACTACATAACTGCTAGTGTTATTTACATAACTTTTTTTTTTTTTTTTTGAGATGGATTCTCGCTTTGTCACCCAGGCTGGAGTGCAATGGCACAATCTTGGCTCACTGAAGCCTCCTCTTCCCAGGTTCAAGCAATTCTCCTTCCTCAGCCTCCAGAACAGCTGGGATTACAGGCACATGCCACCCCACCTGGCTAGTTTTTGTATTTTTAGTAGAGATGGGGTTTTACCGTGTTGGCCAGGCTGGTCTCAAACTGCTGACCTCAAGTGATCCACCTGCCTTGGCTTCCCAAAGTGCTGGGATTACTGGAGTGAGCCACTGCGCTTGGCCTATATAACTTTAATAATGTTAAGTACTGGATATTTTTAACCCAAAAATTAAATAGAAAGGGAAGGGAAAGTGAGGTGAGGAGAAGAAGTTAAAGAGTGATATCTAGAATGTAAAAATCAACAACAGTACACTTTAATTATTTTAAAATGTAATGAAAAAAATTTTCACATAACCAAATGATTTGAAAATAATTGTTGGTAGTGAATAGAAATATGAGTGAGGAGGAGTGAGGCAGAGATTACTGCTTTCCATTATAAGGCAGGTTGAATTTTGTGTAGACTTATAACTTGTATAATTATAAAAGCAAAATAAAAATAAATAGAAGCAGTTCATGGAAAAGACAGTAGTCAATGGTTCAATTCATCAACATATTGAGAAAAATCTATAAAGGTAAAAACATCATGAATGAGTTTGTAAGGCATGTTAAAAATGTTTTAAGCTTTATTGTAGATTGTATCTGTAGGCTGCCCATATTCACACAGCATTTTTCTCTACACACTAAATGCGTATACTGCAAAAATCTTTAACTCTTTCCTGAGAGGCATTTGTTATTCTTTATTGATCTTAGGACAAAGTTTTTCCATTGTCCAGGAAAATCTGAGTTCCTAAGGTTAATTTCCTCAGAAACAGCTATCAAATTTGATGAATGGAAATTTGATTAAAAGATAATCCAATCTGTTATCAAATCTGTTTGGTGTGCTACATTGATACATTGCCCCCCCACCTGCCCGCCAACCCTGGCCCCACCACCAATAATGCAGATGTCCCAGAATACTCACACTTATGAGGTCCTGTCCTTAAATCTAGGCTGGCTTTGAAACTTTCCCTAACCAATAGAATACAGGGGAAACGATATAAAGCTGAAGAATCATCCAATTGAGTCCAGTCGACTGAAAAATATCATCACAGAAGAAAATAAAGTTGTTTTAAGTCTCTACTTCTACATTTTTAATGGGTTATTACACAGTCATACATAACGAAAACACTAGGTGTTTTCACTGCTCAGTTGAAAAACCTCGAAGGCATTTTCTACATTATCTTTCAGTTTCCTAGGAGAACGAAAGCTTCAGTTGCATGCAAAGGCAACAGAGTTGTTAACAGATTCTTTTTTAGCTTACCTTCCTTCCTTGCCTTTATTCCCTAGTCTTCTGTAGTTGTTTCCTGGGATCACCTCCCAAATGTAAATCCTTACTTGAGGTTCTGCTTTTGAGATAAAACCAAGTAAGGCAAGAAGCGTTATTGAAATGATACATTATGACAAATTCACAGTTCGGTAATAGAAAATCACTTTCTATTTAGGAAAAAGGTTTGGAAGACGTATAGAAAAGGACATCAAGTAGAACGCTACTGTAGTAATCCAGATGAAAAAGGAAGATGTGCTGAGGTGAAATAATAAGATGATGCAAGTAGAAGATTATGAAAGATACTTCAGAGGTAGAATCCATAGTTATTGACAATAGTTTTGGATGTTAGTGATAAGTAAAAGCTGAGAAGACAAGGGTATCACTCTGCCTTAGGCAACTGAATCGTTGGGGAGAGGATAAAGGAGGAGGGCCAGATTTAGGGGGAAATTTCATATACTCAAAATTGAATATGTTTAATAAAACTACCTACGGAACACCCAGCATGCAGTTGGTCATATGTGTTATACGGTACTGGGGTGCAACGGAGTGATCTGAATGAACTGAAAATAGTAAATTAAAGATCTCCAGGATTTAAGTGGTAATTGAGTAATAATTTTATATGAGATATCTCAGGGTAATAATAATGATAGATGTTGTATGATAACTTCTAATTTACATAGTAATTTTACATGTACATTTTGGCCGTAAGTCACTGAATATAGCACTAGAAATGGAATTAGAACTTTTAGATTGTGTAGTAGGGCATCAACAGATACTCCTATTAATTTATGGTGGCTCCTTACCCTAAGCCTGAATGATAATCTTTCTACTCATGCTTTGATTCAAAGTGTTAATCATTTTTCAGTATTGCTAATTAAGTAAAGCCTACATTAGTCCATAGAAGAATATCAAAGTAACAAAGAATAAAAGTAGATAACAAAATGGTAATTTCAGATACACTAGAGACACACCATAGTTATGAATTTGAAGACTAAACTTTAAATGTTACACTTACAGAAGTTTAGTGCTTTGGCTTAGCAATGCTGTTTCAGCTTGGAGGTAAACTAGAATTACCTAAGGAAATTCACCTTCATTTGAAAGAGTGATTAAGGTCCATATTATGTCACTTTAAACTATGAATTGCTCTGAAAGAAGCCTCTACTGAGGATAAAAGTCCCCAGTAGAGACAAAGATCCCTGAACGGCCATCTTCCATTCCCCTGTTTCAAATCACCAAGTCAGACCACTTCTCGAGAGCAGGTCTAGCTGTCTCAAATCAGTACTGACATAGGCTGATTCTGTAGATCATGACCTTAATTTTGTATAGTTACTTTGAAAAGAATAGACTCTGCCTGAATTTGACTGAGCAACTTCTTTTCATTGAATGGCTTTGAAAGCTGCTTCTGTGTACAGCACATTTTGCACAATAGAAATTCAAGGATCTTTTCTATCTCAATACTGTCAGCCCAAATGACTTCAAGCAGTTTCAGTTCTGCCATCTGTAAGAGATGAATTTGTTCAATCAAGTTAAATCACTTTACCAGCTCAGTCACTGCACCAGAAGGCATTCGAGTTTTACCTAACTGTTCTTATTCCAAGGTTAAATTAGTGTCTGAGGTTTCACATTTTGCCCCAAACCAGTAATTTATATATTTATAATAATATATTCAGAAAATATTCATTCGCTAATTTAAGATGTCACATGGAGTGATTGAGCTTCTACTAAAAACATATTTTAAGACTCATTTTTAATAAAAATAAACAATATTCATTATAAGTTGAATTTCAATCTATGAACTATATATCCTAGGTATAGTGTATTCTACCTTCCTTACACACATAGAAATTCACATATGCACATATAAGCACATATACAGAAGGCTGAAGTCTGGCTCACCTTTAAAATTTCCTGATATTTTCAATCCTGTTCAACTTAGGTCAAGTCTCCTTTCACATCCAGCTTGCTTTATTTCTACATTTTCTTTCCTTGTCTACAACTACCATTACCTGTCTTGAATCCTAATCTAAATATAGGAGCTCATTTCTCTGTTCTCAGTTTATTTTTCTAAACATTTTCCTACAGGGGCTTCTTATAGCTATTTCTTATAGCACTTTTACTGATAATACAATAGCAGGACAGGTTTTAAAATCACAGAATAGGATATCTAATACAGCTATTAGGAAATAATATTTTACACATCAGATTTTGCAGAGTACAAAAGTAGCCATCTTGTTTAGTTAGAACCACCTCCATGATACATTGTCAAGGCATAGAATGAATATTCGTGAGCTAATATTTGAAAAAGAAAGAAGGGGAGGCATTATAAACGCATTTTGCATGTAACCATATAGAATATCTGCAATACAACTACCAGAAACCAGTAAGATGAGTTGTCATCTGGAAGAAAACTGTCTGGGAGCCAGGCATGAGAGGGAGACTTTTCATTGTGCAAAATAAAGACTTGGAAGCTATGTAAATGAATTATCTATTAAAAACATTAAAAATAGATGTTTTCTGACAAAACAACTATAGTGATTTCTTTGAATAAAGTGATCATGAAAGTCTGTTCATTAAGTAAAGGGGATACTGAACTTAAATAGGTTTGTAACTCAAGGATAAATACTAATAAAAAACGCAGGTATAGCCGAGCATGGTGCCTCAGAAGCCTGTATTCCCAGCACTTTGGGAGGCCGAGGCAGGCTGATCACCTGAGGTCAGCAGTTTGAGACCAGCCTGGCCAACATGGTGAAACCCCGTCTCCACTAAAAACACAAAAATTAGCCGGGTGTGGTGGCGCACTCCTGTAATCCCAGCTACTCAGGAGGCTGAGGCATGACAATGACTTGAACCCAGCAGGCAGGGGTTGCAGTGAGCCCAGATCATGCCTCTGCACTCCAGCCTGGGCAATAGAGTGAGACTCCATCTCAGAAAAAGAAAAAAAAAAAGAAAAAGAAAAGAAAATGTAGTTATAAAGTCATAGATTGGACTGACAGCTTTCTTTATCTTGATTGCAGTTATACATTACAAAAACAAAATAAAACTTAAAAGTTGTTGCTCATTTATTGTAAATTTTTTTTTCTAATTTCTGAATAGACTACAGATATAAGGTGTTCAACGAATTAAATATCGTTCCTGTCCATGTATGGCTTATAACCTAGTGGGGAAAATGATATCTAATTTAAAAAAATAGAAAATTAAATTCATAATTATTAATCTTTAGTAAATTTTATATTAAAAATGGAATTTTCAGATAAATATAATAAAAGGGAAAGGTTAGAGAAGATCTCACTGCAAAAAATTACATTTGGTTTCATAGACTTAGGCAGACAAAGAAAGAGGGAAAGGGTGTTCAATAACCAATGAAAGAGGCAAGAAACAAGCTTAGAAATGAAGATTAAAAGCAAATGATGCAGAACCTTGGAAAACAGGTTATAGATTTTCTATATTTTCTTAAATACAAAAGAAATCCCAAACAGATTTTTGGAAGCCAGCTGATACTGCTGTATTTGCATTTTAAACTATCCTCCTGAGTGACACAAAGAGAAGCCCAGTTTTATTTAAAACGTACGGTCATGTGCCACCTAACAACATTTCAGTTAATGAGGAACTGCATATAAGACAGTGGTTCCATAAGATGATGATGGAGACTCCCCTATAAAAGTGGACCATTTTATTTAATCTTTTATACTGTGTTTTTACTGTACCTTTTCTATTTTTAGATATGCAAATACTTACCTTTGCATTGCATTTGTCAACAGTATTCAAGACAGTAGCAGATTTGTAGCATAGGAGCAATAGGCTATAGTATCTAGCCTATACTGTCTAGCCTAGGTGTGTAGCAGTCTATACCATCTAGGTTTGTTACACCCAAGCTATGATGTTCACACAATGATGAAACCACTTCACCACACATTTCTCAGAATATATCTCCATTGTTAAACCATGCATGACTGTTTGGTGATAATCTACAGAAGAGATTTACTAGGGTGCAGAGAGATAAGAAAGTTAGATTTGAAATATATTAAGAGGTAAATTAATCGAATTTGGTGAAAGTTGATGGGTGTTAAAGTAGAGTTAAGTGTCTTCAATAGTGACTCCTGGTTTTGTGGCTTGAGCAGTTGGGTAGAAGCAGATGAACTGTTATTAGAATAGAAAAGACTAGAAGAGGAGCAACTTGGGGTAGAGGGAGAGCTCACATTATGTGTAAGTTTCGAAAGTTTTGCTATCAGTTTGAGTGTTGTGATATCAAATAGGCAGCCTATGTTGAACACTAGGAATAAATCTAACAGCCACAAATGTTCCCTCTCTTTTTTTCCCCGCCCAGAGGATCTTTCTTTCATTACTGTTTGGCATGGATCTCTGTCTTCATTCAGAGTTATCTGATACGAAAATGAGCTCAGTGCACAGAAGGAGAGATTCAGACTAGAAAAATTGCCTCTCATATGGCAGGATAGTGAACACTGTTAAGGAAAAAATGAGGAACATTATCACCTTTATCAGAAAATGACACACAAAATGTCTCAAATTCCCAATGTCAATTAACCTGTTTGTTCGATGTCATTAGCAATTATCATCTACTAAGCAATTCTCATTGTTCATTTGGAACATTTCTTTATTTAGCCCTTTAGAAGTCAATTTTGAATTGGCATGTCACTTTGCCCCAGTAGACACCATGGAAACTAGGATAGACTAGTTAAAAGAAGATTATTTTAAAATTACCTCTTTTTTATAAAAGAAACTGACACAAAACTGCTGTTTTGCAAATTATTCTTAAAAAGTGGCCTTTTCATTTTAAATGACTTTAATACTTTTAAAAGATCAAATAAGAAACTGAAAATAATGGTTTAACATTAATATTTAGATTGATTTTAGCTTCAGATCAATTTGTTTTTATTCATGGCTAACTTTTTAAATGATAGATTCTTTAACTTGTACTTATTTTTTCCTACTTTATGCTCAGATTATTTGTGCTAAAACTACTCAAAGAAACAAAAGACAGAAGTTTGTGCCACTGAGACCTAAGCTAAATGGAAGAACTTTGATGTTATTGTTTTCATCTCTCATACTTCCAGAAGGGTAGAGCTGGCAGATCCATGTTCAGAGACAATCCCCATTAACCATTATTACACAGCTATGATTAGGACCCCAACCACTCTCTAAGTAGAGATATGATTTGCTTTTATAAATGCTGGGTTTAGTTGTGAGTTTAAGCTTGTTATGAATAAATATTGACATAAATTCTACAAGAAAATTGTTCTTCAGGCTTGGCGGATGTACCTCTTAGGAATAGTAACAAATATCCTGTTCGAGATCGAAACTATGCCAATCAGTCTGAAAATACTCAATTTGTCCAGTGATTTCCATGTGTCTCTAAGCATATATATTTTACAAATAACAACTTCTTTGATCTTGGACTTGCGTTGTTTGATATGAGTGTCTTCTTTATTAGAGGATAGAAATGGAAGTTATCAAGGCTGGGCATACCTGATCAGTTGCATGAGATGCTAGAACAGTGAAACGTATTATTAATGAGGCTTTAAGAATCTACCACATTTTCTTTCTCCTGGTTAATATTTGGTAATCTTGTGTGTCTCACTTTAGATGCCTCCTGTAATGAGAAGATATCTCTAACCCCACACTGAGTTGGATTATACATATTCAGGGAGTACGGCTATTACAAAATTTGTAATTATTTATTATAATTACCTTTATTGTTTTCCTGGTTTTTACTTTGGATTCCTCATTAAATCTATTATAATTTTAATGCAAGAAGCACTTCTTTGTTTCATTCAATCTATGGTACAATGTTGTGGGTGTACCAAAGCTTATTTTCTATTCCTCCTTTCTGGACACATAAAAGATTATAGAGCTTCTGTGGTAAAGTGTAGCCATGTGACTGTTTCTGGACTATAATATCTAAATGATACTTTTAATTTCTGAGCTGAATCAGCAAATACTCTTGTTTTTCCATGGAACGACCACCATGGGGTACGTGTGTGTGAGATAACAGAATGTTTATTAATCTGGGTTCCTTTGTAAATATGTAGAATGAGGGAAATACTACCTTTGTTAATCACTGATACTTTGGGGTTAAAATTTATTCACCACAGCTTATTTTTAGCTACTCTAAGTAATATAGTGTTCTAAGATGCTAGTAACATGCTTGGCCTATAACGTATAAAAATATGAATTGAATGACTGAATAAATGGAAATATTTTTCCTCTTCAGCTGAAACTCCAGATGTCACTAACTTTGAAAGTCAATATTCATGTTGAAAGCTCCTGTAAATCAAAGTATGCACTTTTAAAATTCATCTTCTTCATGATTTACTATACAAAATGTTTACCAATGTCAAAAACTTAGGTCTGAGATTTTACCCTGGTTACAGTGTAATGACTTAGGCTGCCACAGTTTCATAAACACTGGCAGAAGATATGAGACTCTCAGGTCGGAGACAAAGGACCTTACTCATCACGACATAGCAGGCAGCATGCATTTTATGTTTGTTTTGGTCCTCCTTATCCCCCAAGTCTCACAGAGTAATGCAGAGCACAGAGTGACTCAGGACTCAGAAAAATGCTGCCCAAGCGGTAAATATCCATCACGGTGAGGAAACCTTAGCTAGCAACACCCTAATCCTTTAAAGTGGCTGCAGGCAAAACTTCTTGAATCTTGTCCTGGTTAACAAACAAATGTATCTTCTTCACTGGAGGGAGACATTATCCACTTTCCAAGGTTGCATGCTATACAAGCATACTTGAAAATATATCCCTGAATCTGTATGTCTTTCATGCACAGGTTAAAATGCCAGTGCATGGAAACATACAGACTCACAAGACATTCAGCAAAAATTGTCTCCCAGAAATTAAGAAAACAGATGCTTAGAAATTTCATTTTTTACAGGGATCGGCAGACTATGGCTTTCCACAAAAAATTATTTTACCCTTCATTTACTCATTCAGCAATTATTTATTAAGATACTTTTATAAAATAAATACAGGGTTTGACCTTTAATACATATTTACCTACCCAAAGTATGTATCGCTTTCATCAATGAGGTCCATAGGAGAAAGTTTGAAAATTTCAAATATGCAAGACTGAGTATAGACAAAGTTAGGTGTGATTGAGAATAATATAAAACAACAACAGAAACAGCAATAGTACCTGATGTTTTTGACACCTATTGTGTACTGGATGGCTTTAAATAGATTATGTCATTTGTTAAAAATAGCATAATTAGGAATGCTCTATTATTATCTATATTTTATTGGTAGTGTGTTTAATAGTTTAATTTAGGACTAGTGTTACAATGAGATGAGCGAGGCAGGGTTAGGAAGTAAAAGGCCAGATCTTGTTGCTATTTAAAAACTTGGTATCGATGACTTTCTTCACCAAATATCATGGTGCTGCCATAAAAACAGACACATGGACCAATGAAATAGAATAGAGAACCCAGAAGCAAATCCGTACATCGACAGTGAACACATTTTCAACAAAGTTTCCCCCGCAGTCTCTTTAATAAACAGTGCTGGGAAAACTGGATATCCATATGCAGAAAAATGAAGTTAGTCTCCTACCTCTCGCCATATACAAAAATCAAATCAAAATGGATTAAAGACTTAAGTATAAGACCTCAAACTATGCAAGTACTACAAGAAAACACTGGGGAAGCTCTTCAGGACATTGGATTGGGCAGCAATTTGTTGATAATACCCCACAAGGACAGACAACCAAAGCAAAATGGACAAATGGGATCACATCAAGTTAAAAAGCTTCTGCACAGCAAAGAAATCATTCAGCGAAGAGAAGAAACAACCCACAAAATGGGAGAAAATATTTGCAAACTATACATCGGACAAGGGATTAATATCAAAAATATACGAGGAGCTCAAACAACTCTATAGGAAAGTATCCAATAATCTGCTTTAAAAATGGGCAAATGATCTGAATAGTCACTTCTCAAAAGAAGACATACAGATGGCAAACAAGTGTATAAAAAAGTGCTCAACATCATTGACTATCAGAGAAAAATAACTAAAAACTAATGAGATATCATCTCACTCCTGTTAAAATGGCTTTTATCCAAAATACAGGCAATAACAAATGCTGGAGAGGGTGTGGAGGAAAAGTAACCCTCTTACGCTGTTGGTGGGGATGTCAATTAGTACAACCACTATAGAGAACAGTTTGGAGATTCCTCAAAAAATTAAAAATAGAACCACCCTCTTGTATTAGTTTATTCTTGCTATAAGAAATACCTAAGCCTAGGAAAATGATAAAGAAAAGAGATTTAATTTGTTCACAGTTCTGCAGGCTGTACAGGAAGCATAGCAGCTTCTGTTTCTAGGGAGGCCTCAGAAAGCACCCAATCATGACAGAGGGCAAAGGGGGAGGAAGACAGTTCACATGGCTGTAATAGGAGGAAGGGAGAGAAGGGGGAAGTGCCACACACTTTTAAACTACCAGATCTCATGAGAATTCACTATTGCCTCAACTGCACCAAGAGGCTAAATCATACGAAACTGCCCCCATGATCCAATTACCTCCTACCAGGCCCTATTCCAACACTGGGAATTAAAATTCAACAACAGATTTGGGCAGGGCACACAGATCAAACCATATCATATATGATCCAGTAATCCTACTGCTAGGGATATACCCAAAAGAAAGAAAACTAGTATATTAAAGAGGTATCTGAACTCACATGTTTACTGCAGCATTGTTAACAATAGCCAAGATTTGGAAGCAACCTGAGTCCATCAACAGACAAATGGATAAGGAAAATGTGGCACGTATACCAATGGAGTACTATTCAGCCATTAAAAAGGATGAGATTCAGTCATTTGCAAAAACATGGATGGAGCTAGAGGTCATTATGTTAAGTAAAATAAGCCAGGCACAGAAAGATGAACTTCACATACTCTCACTTATTTGTGGGTGCTAAAAATTTAAACAATTGAACTCATGGAGTTAGAGAATAGGATGGTTACCAGAGGCTGAGAAGCATAGTGGGAGTGGGGGGAAGTGGGAATGGTTAATGGATACAAAAATATACTTAGATAGAATGAATATGACACAGTATTTGATAGCACAAGAGGGTGACTATAATCAACAGTAATTTATTGTTTCTTTTTTTTTTTTTTTTTTGAGACGGAGTTTCACTCTTGTCATCCAGTCTGGAGTGCAATGACGTGGTCTCGGCTCACTGCAACCTCCACCTCCCAGGTTCCAGTGATTCTCCTGCCTCAGCCTCCCGAGTAGCTGGGATTACAGGTGCCCACCACCACACCTGGCTAATTTTATTGTACATTTTTAAATAACTAAGAATATAATTGGATTGTCTTTAACACAAAGAAAGGATAAATGCTTGAGGTGATGGGTACTCCATTTATCCTGATGTAATTATTACACATTGTAAGCCTGTATCAAAATATCTCATGTATCCCATATGTATAGACACCTACTATGTACTCATAAAAATAAATAATAAAAATAAAAAATAAAAATTTGATAAAATTCCTGCTCATATTGAATTTTTGTCATTGGCATTATTCTGTCAGATATCAAATAATTCTAAATATATTTTGGTTGTGATCCGTAATTAATTACTTTGATAATGATGGAGAAAATGTTTGATGAACACTCTACTGACATTTATTCATTTTATTCTAGGTTTAGGTTACATATAGCAATCCTTAGAGTCAGGGTTTATGAATGACCCATGAATAAAAATCATGTATATGGGAATGCTTATGGTACTTAAATTTCTAGTAAATAGTAAATTTTCAGTGACCCCTCTGTTGACATATACCATTTTTATTTTTGTCTACACAAGACGGGGTGAGGATGCTCTCCTTGCTAAAGAAGGAATTACTGCAGAAAGATGTAGCCAGGTGGCTTAAAAAGCTACTTGGCAGGCAACAGGATCATGCTGGTGTTCTGGACTTGTTGGATATTTTATTGTATTCTTTTCTTTTTTGATACAGAGTGTCACACTATAGCCTGGGCTGGAGTGCAATGGCGTGATCTCAGCTCACTGCAACCTCCACCTCCCAGGTTCAAGCAATTCTCCTGCTTCAGCCTCCTAAGTAGCTGGGATTACAGGTGTCTGCCACCACGGCTGGTTATTTTTTTGCATTTTTAGTAGAGATAGGGTTTCACTAGTTGGGAAGGCTGGTCTTGAACTCCTGACCTCGTGATCTGCCCACCTCGGCCTCCCAAAGTGCTGGGATTACAGGCATTGAGCCACCGTGCCTGGCCTATATTCTTTTATTTCTTTGCAATGTTCCAGAGAACTTTCTTAAGCATTCATTATGTTTAATAACTTCTGCTTCCAAAGTAGACTGAAATAAACCCTTCTCCCCAAGATGTAGAGAGGCACTTCTTTCTGCTGATGACTTATTTCTAGATTCAGAAGGCTAATTGTCAGATTTTTGTAACCTCTGATGCTATGAGGAAAGAACATGAAAGAATCTTAGAGAAAAGCTTCTATCATCTTAAATATTCTTCCTCTGATGCTATGAGGAAGAACATGAAAGAATCTTAGAGAAAATCATATATGATCTTAAATATTCTTTACTTTTCAAGGTTACTCACTCTCCCAACAAATTTTCTATCCTCGTTCAGTTTCTGTTCAGTGTATTAAAGCTTAGAGGAAGGAGCAGAAAGACATTGTAATGGTTAATTCTATGTGTCTATGTGACTGGACCACGAGGTGCCCAGATATTTGGGGAAACATTCTCAGTGTGTCTATGAGGGTGTTTCTGGATGAGATTAATGTTTAAATTGCAGACTAAATAAAGAAGATTGCTTCCTTCCTATGTGAGTGGGCCCCATTCAGTCTGTTAAAGGCCTGATAGAACAAAATGTTGAGTAACGGAAATTTACTCTTTCTGCCTGACCAACTTCCAGTTAAGACCATGGTCTTCTCTTGCCTTCAGACTCAAATGGGAACTTACATTGTTGACGCTCCTTCCCTGGCCTCCAGTTTGCCAACTACAGATCTTGGGACTTCTCAGGCTCCTTGACACACATATACATATATATACACACACATATACATATAATATATATTTATATATGGAAATATATAAAAATTATTTATAAAGATTACATATAAAATTATATATAGTAATATATAAAATTATATATATGTGCATGTGTACATATATATGTGTATATATATATATATATATATATATATATATTTCTGTTTCTCTGGAGAATCCCGATAATACAGACATATGGGAGCAGGCGAAAACCTGGCCACTGGAGAGATGGTGTAGCACAAGCAAAGTTAATGCAGAGAAGGTGCAAGGGCAAAGAATAAGAGAGCAGAAACAAGTGTCTTAGAGAAAGTCTACTGTTCACATATCAACCTGGAGGTTTCCCACATGTAAAACACAAAAATCTGAAAATCAACCCAGCTGGGCTAATAAACCTTGCAAAGGCTATTGCAGAGCGGCTGCAGCTATGGCAAACCAAAAGCTCTAGAAAATATCTCAATAATTCAGTGAATGTTTATTTGGAGAATCATTCATTCAGGAAATTTTCTTTGGTCAAATCTGCTTTGAGTGAATTGGTCATTTTCTGAATTGTGTTTCAATACATCATAATTTGTTGATTTTTCTGCTAATTGGCCAGGACTAAAATAAAATCAGGGTGCTGTAGAGTCAGGAATTAGCTTTGGTGGCCTCTGGAAGGGATCAAGTTTGTTCTATCAATCAGTGGGGAAAAAATAAAAATGTAAAAGTTACTCAAATGTATGAGGAAGAAATAAAATTTAAACAAATAATAAAGAGGTCATTCAAACAGCTACTCTATTACTTTCTTTAAAAGTCAGTTTAACTTTGGGAAGAGTAGCTAGGAATAGGCCTGTGGAGATCAACAGATCGTCTCTCTAGGCAATCCATAAAGAAAAATTCTGTGTGAAAAGTGTATTTTTAGATCTTCAAGAAGATGAAAATAAGAAATGCACAGCTAAAATTATTAATTATAGAGCTAAAGCTTTGGTTTGTATACTTATCTGGATGAAAAATCAGTAAATCATTTTCATATTTATCTCTTATACATCTCTATAATTCTGAGAAGAGTCAAACTAAAATGTGTATTGATGTCATCTGAAATTGAATTGTTATACAAAAGGAATATCTTAGCACCTTATTTGTAACAATTTAACTGTTACTGATATTTTGTGATTTTGCTTATTTTATGCTTATTTCTCTGGAAATAAACTATTTTCTTTTTAGTCTGACTTAGTTTTGTTTCTACATTTATTAGCATTCCTTTGGATTTTTGAATTATTATGAGATTAATAAATTTTTTAAAAAATGATAAATGAAATCTCATTGAGGTATTATTTGTATTTTTGTTATGTTATATCTTGTTATTAAATATCAGGCAGAGCATATACAATGATCCATAGTTTTATTAATACAAAAGCTTGGATCATCAAGAGATACATATGAATTAATAACACTGACAAAGAGTCAGTTCAGAAAATAATTAAACACATTGTCCCCTGTCCTGTCTTTTGTGACTGAAGTGTTTATTATTATTATTTTTTTCTTAGTTTTCAGTGCTAGTTTTTCAGTCAAGTTCATTCCTTCCTTGAAATCAACAGTTCTCATCCGATTTTAAGACTTTATATTGACTTCACGTTATTATGTCAGTGAAGTACCTGGGGAATGTGACACTCTCCCTATGATAGTGTCCTGTCAATTTCTTTTCACATTCTTTTCTTTCCAGGGTATAATATTAGGTATAGACTTTATTAAAGAAAGGATTTTATAGGTCTCAAAACCCTAGCAAAGTCGTATTTTCTGTGAATATGGTATTTCAAACACTAGTGTCAAAACCTTTATTATTTTCTTCTTCCCCATTATCTGTTCACTTTCTCTAGTGCTTTGTTATCTTCATTCCTTTAAAACAAAATGGTATAACCTAGAAGATACGAAAAGCTATGATTCCAGGAGTGGGGTTGAAAGGATGAGCTAATGTCTAAAATTGTACATGTTATTGCGTGTGAATATCTGGTTATGAACAGTATTTTTTTTTTTTTTGGAGAAGGAGCCTATAACTTTTATTAGTTTTCAAGGAGTACAAGGTCAAAGACGATTTTTAAAACCCTATAGATTTAAAATTATTTCAGAAATATTTAAATAATTTACCTCAAAATTTAATAATTTAATAATGTGTTATTTTACCATACTGTCTAAAATGTAATGGAAATTGGACTTCTAATTTTCTCCCATTTTAGGGGGTTTCTTTCTTTCTTTAAGTTTTGGAGTACTTAAAAATACCTCAAGCCAAATAAATTACCATTAGTCATGTATACGTGCAAGCAAATATCATCCACAGACAAATGTCAATGGGATCCTCTTGAATTTGGTTGTTCTTTCATGTAAACTTTGTTTCATATATATCTTTTTGAATTTTATATGCATTTGATATAAGTATGTAGTAGATTCTTATAATTTTATGTTGTTTCCGCATTCATTTTGAATACAGGTTTGTCTTTATTGTACCACCAGCAGAGCTCAATCTCTCTTGACACAGTTTTCAGTTCTATGCCTTGCCCAAATATCTCAAGCCAGTGGGCAGACATGAGAACTTACAAGTATCTCTCCCGTCTAGCTGACTGGGCTCCTTGCTTTCCCACAGCTTCCTTTAAGCTGACCATTCAGCCATTTGCCCAGACTCTTAAAGTGACCCACTCACTGTTCCCTTCTCTATACTGCCAATTGCCACATATTCTTCTCTCTCCCTACTGACTCCTCATTCCTGCCTCATATGACTTGGATACCAAGTACTGCCTTCCTGCCTCACTGGACCCTCCTTGCCCAGAATCTGAAAGTAAAATCTTTGAACTTGTTTCCTATTGTGCTGGTGCATTGAATTTGTGGCATCCATCTAAAGAACTAGGGGATGCCCCAGGCTGAGATATCGCCAGGATGCTAGGAGTAACACAGCCTCAGGCTCTCAGCTTCAGAGCAATGGTCAGGCAGACATAAGCCGAACATGGGTCAGACAAGAGCCACAGGGGCATCTGCCAGGATAAACAAGTTTGCCATGTGAGGGGTCCCCTGGTCATGGGTTGTGTAACTACATGTTAGGCTAGGTCCCAGATAAAAGCAATACCCTGTGAAAGGCACACTGTAAGCACTCACATCGAGTCCCTTTTCATTTTCCTTAGGGAAGGGTTGCTAGCTGCTTGGATACCAGAATCCCAATTTAGCTGGCGGCTCACAAAACAAAGTATTACTGGATTATTCATGAAAGCTGTTACAAAAAACTTTTACACAAATGTTATGGTATTATTTTAGACAAATTATGCCTGAGAGAGAAGCTTATCTGTACATGTTTATATGAGAACTGATTTTTCTAAAATCAAGTGCATCTTTCTGTCTTTCCTATAAATAAGAAAATGTACATTTTCCCGTAGGACATAGTAATAAAACTGATAAGCTCTAAACACACGCTGGACTAGGGCTTCCTAACTCTGGGGAACAGACAGCTTATCTGTGAGTGCTGGATTCAGAATAGGTATCTTTCACATAGAATAACAACCAAGCCCCCAAAAATCCAAGTCATAAAACTCTAATATAAAAACTCCAAGTCCAAAGTATTTTAAGATTTAGAAAGCCTTTTCAAGAGATAACCTGTTAGAAGAGACAATACGCATGTTCATTTTCTGTAATTTTGACACTAATTTAAAACATTAAAGGCTGCAATGTTATAAATGATATACACGTTCATTTCAAATTTTCATCATACTTGATATTATGAGTAAGATATAATCCTCAGTGAACTGTTCTACCCAAACTTACCTTAGTTTGTAAACACAAAGACATTATCAAGCTTACAAGGGAAATAAATATTTGATATTTTCTTTCAGAATGCTATATTCTATTCCTTATATGTTCCAAATCTTCTCTTCAATTATTAGATATGATATTTTGAAATAATTCTGGAAAAGGAGAAGGAATAGTTATTTATCCATGTATTCACTTTTTGTTTGTCAATCTCTACTATAATATTGGCCATAGACACTGAAGAATTTTAAGAGGAAGTAGGGGAGAGTGTGATGTGGCAGGATGGGGAATGAAAGAATGTGCCATAAATTTTTTGAATTACATGAGCCAGAACTCACTTTTAGCTGCAAGAGTAATAAATGTCGCTAGAACATGCTGTATACCATCCTGCATTTCAATACACATTCTCTTTATTTTTGAGTGATTATATAACCTTTTACCAACTTTCATTTATTTAACAACTAATATTACCTCAGGATTGAATGAATATATTAGACAAAACAGTAGGTTAAAAATAAAATTACAATGCAAAGTAACAAATACCAAAATTTATTCTAGATTTTAAAGTTTTCCATTTTGTTAGATTTTAAGTGATCAATATCAGGACTATTAAAATTCTATTAGCTGAAGTTTTTAAAGGAGAAAGATACCCCAATATTTGAAGATTGATTTTTTTTTTTTTTTTTTTTGAGACGGAGTCTCGGTCTGTCGCCCAGGCTGGAGTGCAGTGGCGCGATCTCGGCTCACTGCAAGCTCCGCCTCCCGGGTTCCCGCCATTCTCCTGCCTCAGCCTCTCCGAGGAGCTGGGACTACAGGCGCCCGCCACCACGCCCGGCTAATTTTTTTGTATTTTTAGTAGAGACGGGGTTTCACCGTGGTCTCGATCTCCTGACCTTGTGATCCGCCAGCCTCGACCTCCCAAAGTGCTGGGATTACAAGCGTGAGCCACCGCGCCCGGCTGAAGATTGATTTTTAAAGAAAATAGTGAGACTGATATTTGATTATTTGGTTATGAATGTTTTATATATACTTTTATCATATGTATTAACCATAATGGATATAATAAAGAGAAATTACATATTATAGTTCCTGTGAAAAATTAATTGCAGTTTTCTTTCAGTATTTGTTACTAATTGGATAACAGCAGAAAAAAGCTAATTAAAAGTACATATAAGAAGTATCTTCAGAAATAGTAATGTAATATAACCAATCTTGTTGCCAAAAGAAAGCAAATATAGTTTAAAAGTGTATAAAATCATGTTCAAAAATGGTATTCATTATAATCCAAGAAATAAAATAAATATCCATGAGTAAATAAATAAGCGGTGGAGAAAGGACAACTCTTCTTTACAGAAAAAAATTCAATACATGAATGTGTAAGTATTGAGAGAAATAGATCAGGATTGTAGAATTACAGCAATAATTGCAATAGGCAAGATCCACTGATGACTTCTAAAATTACTGACTAAAATTCTAAAGAGAAACAAAATATTTGCATAACCTACAGCATACTTTCGGATATAGTCTGTAATTTCTATGGCGATTTTCACATACGTGCAACCTTCTCAGATTATTCTCCCTCCAAGAGATGGAGCTGAAGTCTCTTCCAGAGAGAGGGCATCCCTGTCTTGTGCCAGTTTTTAAATGAATGCTTGCAGTTTTTGCCCATCCAGTATGATACTGGATGTGTGTTTGTCTTAGATAGCTCTTATTATTTTGAGATACGTCCCATCAATACCTAAATTATTGAGAGAGCTTTTAGCATGAAGAGTTGTTGAATTTTGTCAAAGGCCTTTTCTGCATCTATTGAGATAATCATGTGGTTTTTGTCCTTGGTTCTGTTTATATGCTGGATTACATTTATTGATTTGCATTTGTTGAACCAGCCTTGCATCCCAGGGATGAAGCCCACTTGATCATTGTGGATAAGCTTTTTGATGTGCTGCTGGATTCGGTTTGCCAGTATTTTATGGAGGATTTTTGCATCAATGTTCATCAAGGATATTGGTCTAAAATTCCCTTTTTTGGTTGTGTCTCTGCCTGGCTTTGGTATCAGGATTATGCTGGCCTCATAAAATATGTTAGGGAGGATTCCCTCTTTTTCTATTGATTGGAATAGTTCCAGATGGGATGGTTCCAGTTCCTCCTTGTACCTCTGGTAGAATTCGGCTGTGAATCCATCTAGTCCTGGACTCTTTTTGGTTGGTAAGCTATTAATTATTGGCTGAATTTCAGAGCCTGTTATTGGTCTATTCAGACATTCAACTTCTTCCTGGTTTAGTCTTAGGAGGGTGTATGTGTCGAGGAATTTATCCATTTCTTCTAGATTTTCTAGTTTATTTGCGTAGAGGTGTTTGTGGTGTTCTCTGATGGTAGTTTGTATTTCTGTGGGATCGGTGGTGATATCCCCTTTATCATTTTTTATTGCATCTATCTGATTCTTCTCTCTTTTCTTCTTTATTAGTCTTGCTAGCAA